>NC_135783.1:93828946-93918946 GCF_051106095.1 Pogona vitticeps | reverse complement strand
TAAGTAAGTAAGTAAGTAAGTAAGTAAGTAAGTAAGTAAGTAAGTAAATAAATAAATAAATAAATAAATAAATAAATAAATAAATAAATAAATAAATAAATAAATAAATA
Source organism: Pogona vitticeps (assembly GCF_051106095.1). Lineage (NCBI taxonomy): Eukaryota > Metazoa > Chordata > Lepidosauria > Squamata > Agamidae > Pogona > Pogona vitticeps. The sequence goes on along the minus strand of NC_135783.1, from coordinate 93,918,836 downwards.
AATAAATAAAAGAATGACAATCCAAAATGGCCTTTTGCTATATTTTCTGATGTTTCATTGAATGAGGGCATACATGGCTCATGACCAAGGGAGGTCACTTGTAATCTGGCCCAATTAGCACCAAAAATTCAGGGTGGGTAGCCTGCTTTTCTAGTCCACATGCTGCCTCCAGCTGTGGATGAGAAGGGATGCAGACTGGCTCCACAGAGTGAGTTTGGCTCTCATTCCGCTCTAGCATTTTCTCTTCACCCTTTAAAGAGGCTGTGCTCTTAGTCCAACTACACCACACTGATGTTGTAGTCATAGACAATCCTAGGGCCACCATATCAGCAATTAATGGCCTCAGATAGGAGAATGTCAATATGTCAAGTTATAAGAAAGATGAATCTGTATTTGTGTACCTGGATGAGTTGTAGTCAAAATTGACTGGAAAATCTCTGCAAATGGCAGTACCTGTTTCAATACATCACAATTCTATCAAATGGACACCAGCTTCTTCCTTCCATCCCCAGAACACTCACTTTCCTCCAAAATTTCTTAAGCAGGCAACACTTTTAACAGTCAAACTCGCACATGCATGTTAAATTAGGGCACAATGCTTAAAACAATACCTGCCATCCCCAGCATACTTTTTTCTTCTTCCCCATGGTACCTGGGCACACTTCAAATGGAAGCGCTGCATCCCCATTGCCCCCTTTTATTTATTTATTTATTTATTTATTTATTTATTTATTTATTTATTTATTTATTTATTTATTTATTTATTTATTTATTTATTTATTTATTTATTTTGCATTAGGCCTGTGTGATACATAAAGATATTCAGGGAAATAAGGATGGCACTAGGGCTAACATGTTAATTCCATTCTTCCAGTGGATTCTTCCACTGGCTATGAAATCTCCCAGTGACAGAGGGACCCTCCCCTCCAAAAACAGATACTGGATCCAACCCACTACATTTGAACTTGAGTAGAGAATGCATTTGAACAAGCTTTTTTCCCTGACAAATGCAGTGAACCCTTATACCACACTGGGTCAACCATTTTACGGGTATGATTTGTTATCATATCAATTATGATGATTTATAGTGGTATGAGCAGAGGTAATACATCCGACTTCTAACTTTGCTTAAGTAATAATGAGAGCAAGCCAGGGTTTATCCAAGGTTGAGGCTACTGGTGCAGTGATGTTAACTGCAATTCACATTAAAGACATTATTTCTTCTAGGATCTCAAATCAACTTCATACCGTGGTTAAGGTGAGGTCTCTCATTCATCATCATCATCATCTTAGAATTGTAGAGCTAGAAGTGATCCTATGGATCATCAAATCCAGACCCTGTCAAAGAACGGTGAGGAATGAAATTCCTGGTCTCTAATGTTAACCATGATTGAGGCTAGTGCAAATGTAATCATTAAACATGGTCAACTCTGCTAGGAAGAAGAAATTGGTGTTTAAAAATATTAACAGTTAGTTAGCTTGTCTCTGCTGCTGGTTACACATGCATCTCGTTATGAAGTGATTACATACATATGTGTATGTGTGTGCATGTGCGTAATATCTATATCTATATCATCTAGATAACTATATATCTAGATATCTATAGCTATAGATATCTAGATGTATATAGATTAGATATATACATCTAGATATCTATATCTATAGATATCTAGATATACATATAGTTATCTAGATGATATAGATATAGATATTACGCACATGCACACATTATATATATCTTCTGAAGATTTATATGAAGAATTTAAAATGTATTTTGCTTCATAAAATTGGCAATTGGAAGTGCCTTCTAGAAGTCATAGCGCTGGGTAACTAACTTACTGTTACAGCAGCCAATACGCTGAGAAGTGCTGCACCCACATATTAAGCTGGTCTTCAAAAGAAGTCAGGGCTTAAAGACAAACTTGAATGGCTTGAGCTCTGGGAATCTGAAAAATTCTGAAAACCTCAAAAACCTTCTGTTGCTTTAGCTTGTTACACATTTCCCAGCCCCTAATTTAATTCAGGCTATGTCCCCGGCTATGCATACATGATAGCAGTGAGTTGTGACCAGGGCTAGAAGCATCTCCACCCCCCAAATATAGAGGGGGAGAGGTACCTCTCTCTCCCTCCTGGTCCACAGGATGTCCACACTTTGTAGTGTGATGCGCTGAAAACTCCCAACCTCTCTCAGATTTTTTCCCATTATCTGGGAGTAAGAGCAAAATATTCAGTACAAAATGTTGTAATAATCTTGTTGCTGGGTGATAACAGAAATGCTTCCCATGATGAAAAAGGTGTAGTTCTCTTTGGGGGGGGGGGTGTTGGTTGGTTTATTTGCTAATGTTGCCAAAAATATTGGGGTGGTGGTAATGGTGGTTTCTCTGAAAGATTTGTAATGTGTACACGGTTATTTGAACACTGTTACTACACATGTCCTGAACCTGTCAATTTGGATTTTAAAACTAGGTTAATACTTCTATATTGCACTTGCAAATTTTGTTCTTATTGGTTTTATTTACCGTGGCCTGTGGTAATATACACAGCAAAATAAACAGGCCAATATAAACGAAAACACACAGATATCTAATGTGAATTGTATATCTGCTTGTCCCCTTCTGGCAAGCTGTCCTGCATGCAATTGGTTGTGTAACTACCACATACCCAATTTAATAACCATTGGATGACAGAAAGCCTGCCAGAGAGAATGCCTTTCAGCAATCATACAGAGGAACAGGACTCTGGTCATATTATTTACTTCCATCTGAATGCAACACATTGGATTGTCCTTATATCAATTATTTGTTGGTGTCTGGGTAAAAACGTTTCTAGTAATTGGGTTATTCTTTTTTTTGTTAGTAATGTATAGGGCAGAAAAGCCACAGAAATGTGGAGAGATCAGGCCAGTCTCAACAAACTCTCCTTGGGTGGACAAAAACCAGCTATTTCTGAAGTAGAAGCATTTTGAAGTAGAAAAAGTATCATTATGCACAGTTACCATCATGTAGCTATAATCAGAAAGGAGGAGGGTAAATCGGAGTGTCCAGATCTGGAGAAAAACCCCACGCCTTCTTTTCAGAGGATTGTCAAAAGGGAAGGGCAATCCACAAGACAGTAGCATTACGTGTAAAACAGCAGGATGACGCTTGTCCCCAAATGGCAGCAGTGAGAATACCTTTTATCCATCAAATTACTAGCAAAGAATAATTGTTGTTGTTTAGTCGTTAAGTCATGTTTGACTCTTTGTGACCCCATGGACCAGAGCACCCCAGGCCCTCCTGTCTTCCACTGCATCCCAGAGCTGGGTCAAATTCATGTTGGTAGCTTCGATGACACTGTCCAACCATCTCATCCTCTGTCGTCCTCTTCTCCTCTTGCCTTCACACTTCCCAACATCAGGGGGTTTTCCAGGGAGTCTTCTCTTCTCATCAGATGACCAAAATATTGGAGCCTCAGCTTCAGGATCTGTCCTTCCAGTGAGCACTCAGGGTTGATTTCCTTCAGAATGCGTAGGTTTATTCTCCTTGCGGTCCAGGGGACTCTCAAGTGTCTCCTCCAGCACCACAGTTCAAAAGCATCAATTCTTTGGTGGTCAGTTTTCTTTATGGTCCAGCTCTCACTTCCATACATTGCTATTAGAAAAACCATAGCTTTGACCATGCGGACCTTTGTCGATAAGGTGATATCTCTGCTTTCTAAGATGCTGTCTAGGTTTGTCATCGCTTTCCTCCCAAGAAGCAGGTGTCTTTTAATTTCATGGCTGCTGTCACCATCTGCAGTGATAATGAAGCCCAAGAAAGTAAAATCTGTCACTGCCTCCATATCTGCCCCTTCTATTTGGCAGGAGGTGATGGGACAAGTGGCCATGATCTTAGTGTTTTTGATGTTGAGCTTCAGACCATTTTTGCACTCTCTTTCACCTTCATTACGAGGTTTTTAAATTCCTCCTCCTTTCTGCCATCAGAGTGGTATCATCTGCATATCTGAGGCTGTTGATATTTCTTCCGCCAATCTTAATTTTGGCTTGGGATTCCTCCAGTCAAGCCTTTTGCATGATGTATTCTGCATATAAGTTAAATAAGCCGGGGGACAATATACAGCCTTGTCGTACTCCTTTCCCAATTTTGAACCCATCAGTTGTTCCATATCCAGTTCTAACTGTTGCTTCCTGTCCCACATATACGGTAGATTTCTCAGGAGCTAGATAAGAACAATTACATTAGGCTATAAAACCCCTCCCACTGATATCCAGCATTACTGCATGCAAGTCTGTTATTTTTGGCTTCTTTACTCAGCAACAACTACAGTAACAAAACAACGCAATAGCTTGGCCTTGGTATATAGACCATTATTAACACCATGCAAGTGCATTCTGTGTGATACAATGGGTGCTGCTTTAGACCACTGGTTCTTAAACTTGGGTTACTCAGGAGTTTTGGACTGCAACTCCCAGAAGCCTTCACCACCAGCTGTTCTGACTGGGGTTTCTGGGAGTTGCAGTTCAAAAGCATCTGAGTAACAAAGGTTAAGAACCACTGCTTTAGACCACTGGTTCTTAACCTTGGGTTACTCAGGAATTTTGGACTGCAACTCCCAGAAGCCTTCACCACCAGCTGTCCTGACTGAGGTTTCTGGGAGTTGCAGTTCAAAAGCATCCGAGTAACAAAGGTTAAGAACCACTGCTTTAGACTACAACTTTGGAGATCCAAATTCTAGTCTTAACTGAGCCATGAAACTCACTTTAGGCCACTTCCTGTCTCTCATATGGGGAAGAGGAGGAGAACTGTCTATGCCACTTTCAGGTCTTTAGAGAAGAGGGAGCCTAGAAGTGTAAAGAACAACAACACTAAAAATATCCCCAGAATACTTGTGCGATATATTACCTTAATATTCCCAATCTGGAACAAATTTGAGTGAATAGGTGCAAGGAAGATGAGTTTTGATATCGTAGTTTATAAAACAGATGAGCTAAAATAATAGAAAATACTATCAGAGGTAAAAATCTGGTTTATCCACTAGATGATTACTTGACCTTTACAAAGGTAAAATGGAGGAACTAGTGAGAATGAATAGTAACATTTCAAAACTGTGGTTCATATTCAACAATAAAAGCAGAATTCTCTGCTGGAAATGTTTGGTTGGAATTCATACCCCCATCCTCTCTTTGATTGGGTTCAGCATTCCTACGGATAAGGAGCAAGATGGGATAGACAGATTCGAGTACCCCATGTTGGAATGGCTTATAAATTATCCTTAAATTAACTTCCTTCCTGCTTCTTCCTTTCCCACTAGCTCTTTCCTCTCCCACCTTTCTTCCCCATTTCCTTTCCAGATTTACCAAGTAGTGGCAGGGAGAATAGACAAAGGATTTCTCTCTTTGTTCTCTTTTGACATAGATTGGGAAGATGTGACCAGGAATGTGAACAGAAGAATTCTTCTCAAATTTGGATTCTAAATCAAGAGAATTACAAAGGCTCATCTCATCTTAGCCTGACAAACTCTGTTGTTCACTTCTTTGCAGTCAAACCAATTTGCAAATTGGCCCGTAGTTTGACCCTTCCCAAATGCACTTTTCAATCACAAAAGATTGATTCTGCAATCACAGTTGCTTTGGGTTGTTTCTTTGCTATTGTCAACTTGAGTTCAATTGCCTGACCTATGGCCAAGAAGCAGCAGAAATCAGAGCAGCTTTCTTTACTCAACAACAACAACAGTAAAGACACCATGCAACAGCTTGCCTTGCTGTGTAGGCCAACTAACGACTTCCATCTAAATTATGGATAAAGTCACATCTACTCAAGGCAATCACAGCCTAGACTGATCTCTTAAGGTCAAACTCTGCTTTTTACTGATAGCACATCTTTATAATCCGAAATCATGTTGGTGTTTCTGGCAGACCTGATATCTAAACAATTATATTTGCCAATAAAGCCTGTGTTTCCCTGCCAAGGACTGATCACATAACAAATTCAGCTAACTGACAAACTACATAAAGTGTGAAAAAGCTCCTGATGTGATAAGCAGATGTCTTCCAGAACTTTTGAGAAATTTTCAGTTCCAGTGATTCACTATCTGTAAGGATGGGACCCAGACTGAACTGGGCCCTGTCTCCTTCAGCCTGGCTCGGCATCCTCTGGCATGGTAGCTCCCGTGTGGGTGCACAGCAGGGAGCCTGGGAACAGGCTGCTTCACCAGGAAGGCACTGGCAAATCCTGATTGGCCAGCACAATTGGGGGGCAGTGAAGACTGCTGGCTGCCAGACTTGAGGGGTGGAGTTTTCACTCAGGTCTGCCCGTACAGCATAAAAGCAGGAGGGATGTCAGCTGGGGTGTCAGTCTGTGCTTGGGAAGTGTTTCTTTCCTTCCAACTATGTATGTGGTATGTTATTATGGGACCGGGCCTGCTTAGCAGTAGGCCAATAATGTATAATTTGACCCTGAACTACATTGATCATACGTACTATTGTTTCTGGGCCAGCAGGATTTAGGGTGGTCAGACGAAAAGATGGCAACTTTCCCACAGCATTTATGGTTGTGCAGAATTCCCATTGCTCAGTTGTGTGAGGTGTGGCACAATGGTTACTTGAACACAATCAGCAGCAAAAAAAGAAAAAAAAAGACTAAAGAAAATAGTGAATTGATTTAGATCTGAACTGCCAGTGCAGAAGAAACCCTAGGTGATAGCCAGCCAGGAACAACAACTAAAGGAATGAAGGCAGAGTCCATCTACCTATGGTAATAGCTCAAACAACATCAGGGAGAGAAAAAGCAAAAGGTTGGGGGGTGGGGAGAAAAGAAACACAAACAGATTCAACTCTGCTAAAACTTAACTAAGCACTCAAAAAGGCTGCACAAGAACACACACATTCAATATGTGTAATTATACACAAATGTGCACACACACCACACACACATTCCCCTGTGCGCACACATGCATGTGCACACACATGCACACAAGAATGCAGACACATATGAATTCAGTGAATTCTAAAAGTTATTAGAAAAAAGATAGTATCATCTGCAGCATCTACCCCATTTTAGCCAAGCAGCTATACTGAATGCAGGAAAACGCAGTGGCACAGAACCTCTGCAAACTCTTAACACACAGAGGCCAGAAACCCTTTTACCTTCCGTGCTACTCCCAAATGTGCAATTTAATAAATAATAAGCTACCTTTTTGCCTGATTTCAAAGAATGCCATAATATGACGATGCAAAATCATCATTCCTGTTTTATAGCCACCGGCTCAGCACTGGGCCACTGCTCTTGGCCAATATAAATACCAAATAATTCTAGGATACCTTGCAGAACTGTTTCCCCCCCCCCCCCCAGTGTTTTCATATGGTCTGAGATAACCTTTTAAGTATGGCTGTGATGAAGATGACCTCAGAGGAAGGCTGAAGAGGACAGTCAGTGAATAGAGATTAGGAAGGTGGAGATCAGTGCAGTTTAAGGATAGATGTAACATGAACAGCTATATGCAACTATTCAGATGTAAATCCATTGAATTTGGTGAGGCTTACTCTTGGATAAGTGGGTATACTATGGCATCCTTGATCTCTTTTTGTCCTCTTTACATCACTTTGTAATCCTCATTGTTTTAGGCTTGTGCCTTCTTAAGATAAAAACTTCCTTGTCCTTTGAATTTCATTCAGATTATTGTCCATCATGAGTGACTAACTCAAAACCAAATAATACACAATGATAAGTCTTGGGGAGCTCTTTATCCTCTAGTTGAGAAGCCTAATCTTCTTTTTAAGCATTTCTTACATTATAGACTCTAAGATCAGGGGAAGTAAATGATGCTTCATTCACGTACCAATAATTCTTTTTTTCAAAAATAAATTTGGATTATGAACCTATAATTAGATGAAATCACTATTTCTAGCAAATAAATAATTCTCTTAGGCTCATTTGTATTTCAAGAATCCTGAGGGATATCATATTTAAACTGCCTTAGAGTCCTGCCTCAGGACTCTGTCCAAGCCCATGCAATATTTGCTAAAATAAAAAGAGTTTAAGCTATTTTCCCCCTTCGTCTTCGCTGACAATTAACAGGATTAAGAGCATTGCAACCTGCTAGGCAATGAATTATAATTAACAGTTCAATTCTGGTTATATAAGCAGTCCAAGCTGTGCGTTTCACAATGAGACACTTTTCTCTCCTAAACTGTGTCAGTTAACCATCTATAAAAGAGGCAAGGAAACTTATTGCCCTTCGCTGTCACCATCCCCACCACAGGGTGCAGTTATGGAAGAATGAGAGTTAATGTACGAGATGTAAAGTTCTTCTTCTTCTTTTTTTTTTTTGGACTATAGCATCCAGAAGCCCACAGCCCCTATCTACCCGTACAGGTTTACCTCACATCAGAGGTCTACTTATGCAAGCAGTTAGAGGAGGGACTTACACAGGAAGCAACCATTTTGTTCTGTAGGTAAACATTTATGAATAATTCTCCCCTCCCTTTCCAACATGGAAGCTGAGTTCTCTCCTCCAAAGGGCCATCACTCATTGAACTACACAGGCAGTTACATTTGCAAGCACACTAACCAAAATAAGTTATAAAATAAGTCCTAGTCGAGGGATGGGAAACCTGTGAAAATGATGGTGTTTTGAGGATAGATATGACTGGTGGGTGGTTTTGCTTGGCATGGATGAATCCCAAGCTGATAAGAGACAATGGAAAGGCAGCTTGTGGCATTTTGTGAGTGTGCCATTGCTACCTCTGTGACCAGAATCCTTTTGAGCTTCTGCTAAGAGGAAAGTCCATCAGTACAGTAACATGGGGTGACTGCACAAGTATGTATTGCTTGTGCAGAAGTTACCACTGTGGAAGTAGAAGGCGGGTATTCTTTATGGAAATGTCCATTTGTTCAACCTAACAGGGTGAGGCCATAGGACTACACTGGCAGGACTTTCTGTTCAGCACAGCTCAATAAGCTGCTGGGATTGTGTGCGTTTCTCCCTCTCCCACCATCAGGCTTAGGCATTCCCCATCCAAATAAGAGCAGTGAAAACTAGTGATGGCCAAGCTAATTGTATTTTTTTTCCCAAAAATTGTGTAAGTATGTGTAACCTTCCCTTCTGTCTTGTTTCAGCAAGGCAGTCTTGAGGAGTTCCATTTTCTCCACTGGCTGGGAGAGGCATACAGTTTCATAGGAGAGCCCCTGGCCATTTCCAGGGGAAGAACTAGGCTACATATGTTGAGTTTGGGTGGGTGGAGGGGGGAAGATCCAAGAATAAAAAAGGGGTTCCATAATAGGTTAGAGTCCCTGGTCTCAGTTTCAGAGGTCTGCAAAGATTTGTGACAAGAGCAGAGATTAGTGTGACTTGCTGTGCTGAGCTAATAGCTATGTCTGGCTCTGAGTTAGCAGAAAATTTCTATAGAACGATTAATATCTAGTGTTAAGCCTACTTACTGTACTAGGAAACATTTGATGTAACGTTTCAATTACGATTCATCTTTGTGTATATTTTATACACGTATTGTAAGATACCAAATTACACTAGTAAAGTACTCTTGGGCACAATTTAAGTTATAAATTACTTTAGCCAGTAAATCAGAGATGATAAAAGTACACACCTCACATTTCCCACGAGACTGAAAGTGTCTTCAGCAACTGATTAGGTTTGCTTCTAGACACTGAATATCAATTTTCTTTGCTGTTCAGTCTTTTTTGTGCTAAAATATCCAGTCTGGCTGAAATCTGGGGTTGGGGGAATACAGGCAGCTGCCTCGACCATTGTAAATTGAACTCTTCCAAGCCTGTTCTTTTGGCATGGAAGAGTACATCCCTAATGATACACACAGGCTGTGTGAGATATGCAATTGGCCATATCCAGATCTAGATCTTTCTGTTCATATAAATGGGCAAAGCTATAGCCAATTATGTGTCACACATAGTCTGAACATATGAGTAGGGATGTGCATGTTGGATTGTATGGACCACCAATCCCATAATCCCACTTGCAAAACTGAGATCTTATAGACCTGTGGTCCTTTAGAGCAGTGGTCCTCAACCTTGGGCCTCCAGATGTTCTTGGACTACAACTCCCAGAAGCCTTCACCACCACCACTGCTGGCCAGGATTTCTGGGAGTTGAAGTCCAAAAACATCTGGAGGCCCAAGGTTGAGGACCACTGCTTTAGAGAACATGCTCAGCTGGCAAGCTGGCAATTATGGGGGCAGCTTCCTTTTCAAGCAGGAAGTTACCCCTATCCAAGGCACTACGTGTCTATAAGGTCTTGGTCCTGCAGATGGGACGCCCAGAACTGAGAATTATGGAATCTGTAATCCAAAACTCCAAAATAAACATCCCTACATAGGAGGCAGTCCCTGCACAATCTCACTACTACCTGGGTAGCCATCCAATGAGAACCTCTGCAGAGAGCGCCCCCTCTATGCCAAAGAAAGAGGAGGGGTGTGTGTAACTTCCTAAAGCCTTTGAGATGCCCTTCCGGGGACTACTAAATTACAGCCTTCATGTATAATATATAATTGTAAATCCTTGGTTTTAGAATGCCATCTCACTTAATTTTAAATATTTGTAATTTTAAACGCTTCAAATAAAAGCAGTAAGACAAGGTCAAACTAAGATCAGAATATATTCAGCTTCGTGATTTTACTATTTTTAAAAGTCTTATTTTTTGTTTTTACAACACTTTATTGTAGTTTCAAAAAAATTAGTGCTTCTTGAAAGATCTGCAGTTCTACCAGCTTCTATAGGCTGCAAGAGTAAATGGCTTTATATGGTGTGTTTTTTTTTAAATTCAAGCCAAAGTATGTGAAATAACAGCCTATCAATGCCATAGACAACAAAACATAGTAAGTCAATCCACATGAATGTTTGATTTTGCTCCATTTCAAATTTTAATCGGGCACGCCCATCTATCTGATTTCAAAAAACATAGAATCAAATTAGCCTTCTTCCATTTACCCCCTCCTTACTTACACATGATTCTTGCTAAACATTTATACCAAAAATATTTGGGGAACACCCTTGCTTCTGAAATTCAATATTCTTTTCATCTGCAGAACTAAACCAGAAATAGGTCACAGCCTTCAGACAAATCCATAGTCTTTCAAAGCAGAGTGGAAGTAGTCGTAATCAAAGTGGATCATATGATTTGTAAGTAAACTGAACCATGATTTCATAACAAACAGAAAGACATGATATTTTTAAATGCCTTCTCACTACAGAAAGTGTCACTATCAAAATCTGATTTCAAAACAACACTCTACATCTAACTACACTAAGGCAACAAATATGAAGAAATGAGCACATTTTGTTAGATTATATAAAGCCAATAATAATAATTGTGTGCAGTCAAATCAATTCTGACTTAAGTTGACCCTTTCCATTCAGAACTGGTTTACCATTCCCTTCTTCTGGGGGCATCCTGAGACTGTGTAGTTTGCTCAAAACCACAGAGGCTGGCTCTTCTGGGATACACAGTGGGAAATCAAATTCCCAGCCTCTGGCTCAACAGCCTGATACATAATTCACTGAGTTATCAAACTGAAGTAATATTCTTCCAGATTTAACTGGCCAAAATGAATCAGCAGAGGCATTTGCAGTGTGAAGATGGCAACATGGTACTGCCTTCTATAGGCTTCTTAAATATAAGTAACTTCTCAGGGGGAAAAAAAGGAGAGACATGAGCCCAAACTCAGTACCATAAATATTGCTGAAATATAAGGGGAATCAAACCCAGGTTTTGAAGAATTCAGGACTTAAAACATCCTCAGTCTTGATGGCTCAATCTGCCAGTTTACATCTGCTGGAGAGGAGGCCGAGGAGCCATATTTATGACCACAGTTTTGTGTATTGGGTTGTTTGGTATGCTGGCAGGGTGGCATGGGGCATGCTTCTGGGTTTCGGAGCATGGGCCTTGTTGGAATGGAAGAGAAAATGGGGCATGCCTTGGGACATGTGGCAGTGACCTGGGCCAGAGAAAAGGCAAGCCATTGCTTTTATAAGTGATTTGCAGGCTATGAAGATGAGATGGCCTGGGCTCTATCAGTATAGTTTGCTCAAGTCTTATTCCTAGGATTGGAGTGGGGTGTGGTGGAGGCTGACCCACAGATACATACATTGGGCAGACTGTGAGTTTAAAAGAGAATAAAGCCATGTTGGCAGGCTTGGGTTCAGTAGTTCAACTGAAACTATATCATGGTAATGGGGCACATTTGCCTGGATTAGGGTCTGGCATTTTTCTACAGGCCTTGAAGTGGAGTCTACAGCCTGAGATTTACACTGCCTTCTGGGAGTCTTCAAATAAACAAGAGTAGAACCACTGCTGAGTGATGTCCCATGTCTTATATCATTTTTTGAAATGGAAATATCCTTCTCTGTACTCTACCATTAATGAGGTCTGGTTTAGCAGAATATTTTGGTCTGGCTAAGCGGCTCTGTGGCTTCAGCAGACTATAGATGTGTCTCAAAACCAAACCAAGATAATGTGGAGGAATATATTAGACAAAACCATTACTATTGGCTCCAGCACAGCAGAGTGGGTAGATTATAATCTAATAGGGCACATGATCATGCTGATTGTAGCACTGGTATGATTATTCCAATTATAATGCCTTGGCCTTAAAGGTGGAGCTGCCAGGTGGATATGTAATATTATTTAGCTGGTGCCTCTACATGATCCTGTTGGGTTGTAAACTCACCAGGAGCTTTGGATGCTTTCACAGATGATCACACAGGAGCCAATGGCCATCAAGAGCTATGCATGGTGTGTGAGGGGTGGGGAGGGGAGCACATACCAAATTGATGACTTTATAAATGCTTCAATCCCTCTGACTACATGATAAAAAGGACACTAATTCCCCCTTTCTTACACACTCTTTAAGTCTTAGGGAGAGCAGTGGAGTTTAATTGCACATAACCAGGCACAAAGGTACAGCCCATCTATCTCTGGTATATGTGTCAGTTGGTTTAGTGTCAAAGGCCATACTTACCTACTTTATTATTACTGGCTGAATAAATTGTTGGTTTTAACTACACTTTATTTGGGTGTAAATATTTCCAAGCTCACAGCCTAAACATGTCTGCACGTGGTACTGAGAAGAAACATTATACTTAATGAGAGAAGGAATGCGGTTGTCCCCCCCCCCCTCACCACCAACAATTTCCTTTAATCTAGGAAATGAAAGGGACATTGATGGTGGGACTTTACGACTCTTCCCAAATGGCTTTGAAGAAACTATTAACTGTGGTTCCAGGTCCAGAAATGTGATTATTGCTTCATAAAGGATTGCTTTTCCACAAGGGAGTTGTAGAACTGTTAAAGCATGAAAGATGACACCAAATAAATAGCATTACTGGTATTTGCTCTCTGTCTTCTGGAACATTATTATTTATTTGGTTTACCCTGCAGATACATTGGAAGGAGTGCCAGCCTACTGCTAAAATTTAACAGTTCAACATTCAGCAACTTTTTACAGCCTTCTACACATGTCCTGCATAATGCCAGAACACAACCATTTTTTTTTTAAAAAAAGCTTTTAGAACAACAATGCTTTGGTTGATCACATCAGTGCACTGTTTACCCTCTAGTGAATGCAGTTCCATTTATCCATCAGAAACCTTACTGTAGGCATCCTTCAGTCTCGAGAGACTGTGGTAACGTGGTAACGTGCTCTGAATAGAGGTCTTGGAACAGCATCTAGTGTGGCTGAGAAGGCCAATTTGAGAGTGACAATCTCTTCCATACTGAGGACAAATACAATCTGTCCCCTGTCCAGCTCCCTGATTTTGATGGTTTTGGGACTGCCTCTTTGCCTCAGCCTTCTAAACAAGTGTCTCTTCAAATTGGGAGAGGCCATGCTGTACCGTCTGCCTCCAGGCTGAATGCTCAGATGTCAAGGTTTCCCGTCTGTTGAGGTCCATTCCTAAGGCCTTCAGATTCCGCTTGCAGATATCCTTGTATCACAGCTGTGGTCTCCCTCTGGGGTGCTTTTCCTGCACTAATTCTCCATACAGGAGATCTTTTGGAATCCGACCATCAGCCATTCTCACCACATGCCCAAGCCAACGTAGATGTTGCTGTCTCAGTAATGAATACATGCTAACAATTCCAGCTCATTCTAGGGCTACTTTATTTGGAACTTTATTCTGCCTGGTGATACAAAAAATGTGTCAGAGACAATGCATATGGAATGTGTTCAGCTTCCTCTCCTGGCGTGCACAAAGGGTCCAGGACTCACTGCAGTACAGGAGTGTGCTCAGGACACAGGCTCTATAGACCTGGATCTTGGTGTATGCCGTTAGCTTCTTATTAAGCCATATTCTCTTTGTGAGTCTAGAGAACATGATAGCTGCTTTGCCAATGCGTTTATCAAACTTGACATCTAGGGAGAGAGAGTCAGAGATCATTGAGCCAAAGTACATGAAATCAGAAACATTATGTCAGCAATATAACTGATTTATACAATATTTAGGAAAATTAAATGTTGTTGTGTTGTAACAACTGCACCAGAATATGCTATTTATGGGAGTAACATATTAGATTATGAAATCTCAGCCTCCCTTTTACCACCCTTTCATCATCTTTTTTACCATCTTCATAGCCATCTGTTTTAATTTATCCCACTAGTTATTGTATTCATTTGAATGTATGTATTATATTATTTTTATCATGTTTTGATATTGTGTTGTTTATCTTGTTGTTAGCCGCCCAGAGTGGCCTGGTTGCCAGATGGTGCAATGTATAAATAAATAAATAAATAAATAAATAAATAAATAAATAAATAACTAACTAACTAACTAACTAACTAACTAACTAACTAACTAACTAACTAACTAACTAACTAACTAACTAACTAACTAACTAACTAACTAACTAACAGAGGAGACAAAATATTTTTCATAGGTAATAAGCTTGCCCTACTTTAGAGGTATGGAGGGGAAACTGTGCATCACACCAGAAGAGCCATTCAATCCTAACCTAATCACAGGTATCTGTGAAACAAGAGCTTCCAAGATCCCTACAGTCTTCCTAAGCCCATGCCAGCAGGACAGAAGAGAGAGAGAAAAAGCATGTGTCCCACTTCTTTTCGGTTATTAAAAATCACTTTAATTCCTGTTGCAAGAAATATGAGAGCAATTATCAATTTCAGCTTCAGGACTGGTGTTCATCCCCACTCCCAACATGCTGGTGGCATTGTTGGGGCCCGGGAGGGTTCTGTGAATCCAAAGCCTATCCTGATCTGACTGAGTGGTTGCCTCTTTCATTCTCTTGCAATGTGAAATCTCTACTACCAGAAATGTAAGTGGTGCAGAACATTTCGCATTTACTGTGAGGAGGGTGTGTGTGTCAGAACCCTTCTTTAGAGGTAAAATTGTTTCATTGGAGGTAGTTTTTGTCTAAAGCATGGAAGATTTCCCTCTAGAGAGATTTCAGGTTAATGCAATCATCCGAATACAGATTTTATCAATTCTAATGAAGTTTGTTCTGAATTTGATTCTGTCTTCCAGGCAGCAGGGCAAGGAAATATGAAATATTTCCCATTTTACTTTTGGGGTAGGTTTTTTGTTTTGTTTGTTATAGTATTTGTTATTTGTTTTTATTTTATTTTATTTTATTTTGTTTAGAGCTGGGATGAAGGTGGAGGGAGTCCTTGGCAATACTGCTCATAAACTTTGGAAATAGCTGATATAGATGTTCAAATGAAGATTAGCCATTTACTGGTAATTGTTTGGAGGCTACCTTTGGGAAGAGGGGATGTATTTCCATATTAGAAATATTTCCAGTCATTGATTTGTAACAGAGGGAATTTAGATTGGAAGGTAACTTGGGCAGGAATGGTTAAATCTTCCTCCCTGAGACCCACTGATCTGATAGGAATCAGAGTCCTTGTACAGGGTTTGGAAAGATCAGACTATCTGGCTCTCTGCGTCCCCCAACGTAACTATGCCTTAGTCCTTATGACACCATGGTTTCATGATTTCTCAAATTCTGTTTTTGTTTGTTCGTTTGTTTCCTGTTCTAAAAGTATGAAATGTCTCACCCATGTCTCACTTACTGGCTGCTAGAGTTTTGCGCTAAAACCAAGTAGTCTTTTTGGTCCCATTGTTTGTGTCTTGAGTTTCTTCAGCAGAAGGAAAGTGGGCTATAAATAAAATGAATGCAGCCCATGAGGCCTCCTCTGAAACAAAATCTGACCCAAGGGCAGAAGAAGTTCCAGTGCCAGTTCAAATCATCTGTCTAAGCCCTGAGTTGGTCACACCCTTGGCATCGTAACTAGTTGCATTTATTTATTTATTTGATTTTTATATTGCCCATCTGGCTACCAAGACCACTCTGGGTGGTTTACAAATACAGTGGTGCCTCGCTTAATGGTGATAATCCGTTCCAGGAAAATCGCCGTTAAGCGAAAACATTGTAAAGCGAAAATAAAAAGCCCATTGAAATGCATTAAAAACCTTTCAGTGCGTTCCAATGGGCTTAAAACTCACCGCCCAGTGAAGATTATCCATACGGCGGCCATTTTCGCTGCCTGTATAGCGAGGAATCCATCCCTAAACACAGCGGGGAGCCATTTTATTTACCTGGTGGCCATTTTGAAACTGCCGATTAGCTGTTGAAAAATCATTGTTTTGCGAAGAATCGGTTCCCAAAGCAGGGAACTGATCATTGCAAAGCGAAATTCCCCCATTCAGACCATCCTTTTGGTCTGATCATCGTAAAGTGGATTCGTCGTAATGCAGGGCAATCATAAAGCGAGGCACCACTGTACCACCATTATAAAAACAACAACACAAGAATAACCAAATAACAAAGTGCAACAATAACAAAAATAAAATATTTAAAATAATAAAATAATAAAGGCACAGCAAATGGTTGAGTGTATAGTTATTAAAAGCACCTCTGTATTAAAATGTTCTAGAGTCTAGGAAGGTCTGTCTAAACAGCCATGTTTTTAGTAATCTTTTGAAGGTTCCCAGTGAAGGAGTCAGGCAAATTTCAGGTGGGAGACTATTCCAAAGTTGTAAAGTGACCACCAAGAAGGCTCGATTTCTGGTTGTTGTTTTACAGGCCTCTCTCGGGGTCAAAACTCTCAACCGCCTAGCCTGAGAAGATCTTACAGGACTGGCAGAGCTAGTCAAAAGGAGGCACTCTGCCAGATAGCGAGGTTCTAAACCATTTAGAGCCATATAGGTTAACACCATCACCTTGAAGCTGGCATGGAAACAAACAGGTAACCAGTGCAGGGTGGCCAGGGTGGGGAAAATATGTTGGTGTCTCCTTACCCGACTCAATAATCTAGCCACCGAGTTCTGTCTCCGTAACAGGTCCAAGGACAGCCCCACACAGAGAGCATTACAACAGTATGATATCAAGACTACCAGTGCATGAGCCAGCGTGGTGAGGGACCCAGTGTCAAGGTAGGGATGCAACTGGGCAATCTGCCTTAGAAGGAAATAGGCAGAGCAGACCACAGACCCTATCTGAGATTCCATGTATTGTGCTGGGTCCAGCAATATACCCAAACTGTGCACCTCATCCTTCACTGAAGGATCCTTCTCAAATGTAACCTCCCAGACTGAAAACACTAGGGGTACCCAGCCAGAGGATTTCTGTCTTCTCTGGGTTCAGCCTCAGTCTATTATCCCTCATCCATGCCAGCACAGTGTACAGGCAGCGCTCAAGGAATGGGACAACATCCACTGCAGAAGAATGGAAGAAGAGAGAGAGCTTGGTGTCATCTGCTTATTGGTGACAGGAAGTTCCAAAACTCCTTATGACCTCCCTAGTGGTCATAAGGAGATAATTGACCTCTATGGGACTCCACAATTGAGAGTCAATGGAGCAGACAGCATCTCCTCAAGCTGTACTCTCTGAGAAGGGTCCTCTAGGAAGGACTGGATCCTGGCCAAGGCCAGGCCTCTGATCCTCAACCAAGAGAGCCTCCCTGCGAGGATACTGCTGTCAACGTTATCAAAGGCTGCTGACAGGTTGGGAAGCACCAACAAGGACGTTTTGCTCTTATCAGCCTCCTTCAACAGGTCATCTTGCAGGGTGACCAATGCTGTTTCTGTGCCATGATGTGGCCTGAACCTGGACTCAAATGGATCAAAGACATTGGTTTCCTCCAGAAGTGCCTGAATATGGTTGGCCACCACTCTTTCCACTAACTTGCTAATAAAAGGGACATTGGCAATGGGTCTATAGTTGTTAATATTGTCCACTGCCAAGTTGGCCTTTTAATGAATTGACCTAATGAGGGCAAGGTGGACCCTGCCCTCCAGGAGAGACGTATTAATAATAGCAATAGCCCACTCTGTTGTTGGGGGTCTAGCAGCTTTCAAGAGCCAGGCTGGACAAGGGTCCAGGGAAGATGTGAGATTAAGAAATGAAATATTGATGATTTAATAACAACAATAACATTAGAACTGGAGAGTGAAAAGCACCCTATGGATCAGTGAGTCCAGCCCCTGTCAAGAAGGCCCAGTAGGGAATTGAACTCCCAACCTATAACTCTGCAGCCAGAAACGTAAACCACCGTGCTATCTAGTAGTACCTACTGTGCATTCTGGCTATAGTCAATTACAGTGTGCCTATATCTATCATTATCATTAATAGTTCTGTGGATGTCACAGCAAATGTTGATCTGGCAAGGTTCAGAATGGTTGTAATCCTATGGGCATGCTAGTACCTCCAATAGAAAGATAAACAGGATTAAATCCCAGAATTTACTTTGAGAACCCATGGGAGAATTATTTTGAGTTGCTTAAAACAATGATTAGCATGCGCATTCAGACGTGAACCAAGACTGAAAACCTAGTGTTTGTTTGTTTGTTTAATACACAAGATCAGTACTGGTTAGTCTAGTCAGAGTGAACCTATTCAGCGCAAAGTCTCAGTACCAAACGAGCTCTCTGAACCAGAAATCACACCAGCACCGGAGCACTAAGTTTGATGTCACCCAGAATCCAGTCTCAGCAGTCTCTGCTTTTCAAGATAGGCATGGTGGACTAACAGTCTGCGGTTCTGAGCCAAGAAATGCAGAGCTCATGTTTTCTATAAATGTGAAAAACAGCCCTTCTAATAAAACTATTGGCTAAGCTTTTAATTGGTACCCCAATTGATCACAAACTGGAGTGGGATGGAGATCCTGCACAGATTCCTCTGACTGGCCTCTGCTCTTCTTTTCTGACTAAAACAATTTGTATCCTGCCATGCCTTATCACCCAACCAAAGTAGAGGCCACAAGGGTGAACTCCTGTTTCAGTGCTATTATTGTGACCATCATTCATCAAGCTGAAAGAGTTTTCGACATTCACAGAGGCTAGATTATCTCCCGTTCCCAAAGCGTTGTTTTTCAGAAAATTATATTCTTCTATTTCTTAATGCTCTCTCTGTGTGTCCAAGAGTAATAACTCATTAACTTGATGACTCTGGGTACAGTTTCCTAAATCAATACTACCACTTTAGGCAAAATGCAGAATGAGACAATTGCATAATGATGCTGTCTGTCTTTATTTACACAATATATTTTTGTACTCACTAGGCCAGAAAGAACAGCTCTGCGTAGCAGCTGTCATTGTATTTTTTTTCTCTTATCTGTGTCCTGTCTGCCAGTGTTATAATTCACCAGCTGACACCCGCCTTGGCAAAGACGAAATGGAGTTCTTTAGTGCCAAAGCAACAACAGCACTCTGAACTATGACACAATTCTTCTAAGTTCTAGTTAACAACAGCGGTTTCTATTTGGTGTCTTCAGTGCACTGTTGATACACTTCACTGCCATGGGGTGCCATACAAATTAGTGCTGAGAAACAGTCATGGCTCTGTTACACAGCATGAATAAAGGGCATAAGGACAGAGTACGGGACCAGCTAACAATAGTGGAAGCCAGGAGCAAGGGGCTGGGCAGCCCTGGAAAATAAACGAAAGCTTTCAAAAAAGTATCAGATTAGAAGACTGGCAACATTGAATGGGAGACCAAAACATATTGGGCTAAATCCAATTGTTGGCTCCAAATAAAATAGGTCCCCCCGAATCAATAGGACTTTGGTAAGTCAACACTTCTGTAAATCCCCTTGATTCTGTGGTTCTACTCTGGATGAGACTAACAACTGGAATTAGTTTGTTATTTTCTACAGAATGCACACAGTGCTTTCATGCTACAGATCTAGTATTTATACACCGGCTGAAATCCAGTTGCACAGTGCCATGGGAGGAACAGTGATAGTGTCAGCAGCTGCAGCAAATTTCCACTAATGAAAACCTTCCTTTGGCAATTCCAGCATGTGACATGGTTGCATTGCATACAAGTGGTGCATATCTCAATATCAGTGGTGACTTACTGCTAATGGTGATGTCAACTTGATTGCACACAATGAATTGTACAACAGGATTCAAGCCATCGTCATTACACTTTTTCAACTTTTTTATCCTCAGTAAAAACATCAGCACATGGATTGACTGGGTCCACTTGGTAATTTTTCCCCATGGTTGAGACATTGCCTTCATAGTTCCCCAGGACCCCTAAGTGGTAAGCAAGTTGACAAATGATGCAGCTTTATCAGACTTTAGAAAAGTTACGTATTAGGAATATAACCCACCCACCCAAGGGGCCAGTGGCCATGCTCTGGGGAAATATGGAGACTTCTACTTTGAGTAATTTTGTACTTGTTTCAGTTCAATATGACTTATGCTCTGAAACTGAACATTTGATTATTTTATATGCAATATTTTACTTCAGTGCTTATGGAAAGTGACCATTAAACCAATGACACACCTCTAGAAAGTTTTCTATAAGGAAATGTGGCCCTCAAGCTCAAGACGGTTCCTCACCCCATCATATCAGCAGTACTATTCATTCATTCATTCATTCGTTCGTTCGTTCGTTCGTTCGTTCGTTCGTTCGTTCGTTCGTTCGTTCGTTCGTTCCTTTGTTCCTTTGTTTGTTTGTTTGTTTGTTTGTTATTTGCTGCCTTTTTCCCAATAAGAGGATTCAATGAGGCCTACAGTATTACAAAAAATAAAAATAAAAGCATAGTAAGTTATACATTAAAAACAATTAAACTACAAAATTGATCTAAATACAAAATACATTGAATGATTAAAAACATATTAAAAACATAACTAAAAATGGCATTTAGGGACTCAGTCATGATTGTTAAAAGCCTCCCTGAAAAGGCAGGTCTTCAGCTGTTGGCAGAAGGATAAAGCAGGGGGTGCAGCCTGAACTCCTGAGGGAGAGCATCCCATAACCTAGGAGCTGCCACAGAGAAGGCCCTTCCTTGTGTCCCTATCAGCTATGCCTGTGCTGGTGATGGGATCACCTCTGAAGATCTTAAGCACTGAGAAGGATCATAAAGGGAGATACAGTTGTTCAGGTAGCCTGGAGTTAAGCTTTAATTATGACATTAGTCACAGGTTAAAGGTGGAGAGACAACAATTTGCTATCTATATGTTTTAGGATCAATCAGTATATTTCCTTAAATAAACTGCCCATGTCTGAAGCAGGTCCAAACATTTTAGCTAAACATTTTAACTATACATAGAGATGGTCATGAATCTGAAAAATTGTGGTTTGTGATGGTTCATGGATCATGGTTGGCCACAAACCACAAACCACCACAAACCAATCAGAAAACCAGTTTGGTTTGGGATTCATGCCTGGAGGAGATGGCTTATCTTCTCCTGTCGTGCCACCACAACAGCTGACGGTGTGGCTGTTCAAGGAGCCCAGGACAGTGATGACAATAGTCGATAAGGAGGACCAGGTGGCAGGACCACATAGGGAGGCAACAGGGGGCAGCAGGAATGGGGTGGGTGGGTTGTGAATCTGTTTTGCCAAAGCAAAACAAATTCTTGAGCAGAAAAATGTTTGGTGCTTTGTTTTATTTCAACAAACTGGGTTGCACAAACTGACCCAGTTCAGTTCGTGTCCATCTCGATTCATACATTATTACTGGTACTATTTTAAATGCAATGTATTGTTAGTTTTCCCTTTGTATGTCTGTTTATGATTTTTCACCATTTTGCCTGTTATTTCAATACATTTTGTATTGTTTGATTTGGGTCTGGCATTTCTCCCTTCCCTGAGAGGAAGGTGAGATATTAATGAAGTAAATAAATAAAAATAAAATAAATAACTACTTAATCAATTTCAAACCAGTGAAATATATCAAGCCAGCCCCATGGAGAAAGGACTCTTGCTCTACTTTGCTGTTTTCAGAATAATAATAGATTTTTGTGCTGGAAGTCCTGTGCAAGTGGAGATCAAATTGTCCATAAGTATGCTGAGTGCATGAACAGCAGGAGACATGATTTCTAATGTACAGCACCAATTATCAACAAAACATTGCATCCTTCCGACTAGAAAAGTTGAACATAGGGCTTTGTGCATTCAGAACGCATGCTCTGCTATCCAGCTACAGGGCCTCCCTAACTGTATTATCCATGGAACAAAAAGGAGATGGATTTGAGTACAAGATGCTACTCAATTTTTAAAATCCATTGCTCTAAAAAGCTATTGTTTTTTAAAAGCCTCATCACTGAGTTAAAACCAAGAAACATTGTGAGTCCCAGTTTCTCGTTTAGGAGACTCCCTGAAGAATATGAGGACTGGAAGCGTATCCAGACATGCCCTGGGCAATGACAGCACCCTGTCATCTGATCCTTCCTCTCTGGAAGCACCATTAGATTGTTTCTGAGAGGAACAAAGAAGACTTATGCTCCAAGGGAGGTCTTTTTTTTTTTTAGTTTTTATGCCCAATCTGAACATTTTTTATCCAGGTTTGATTCACTGACTTTTGTTAGCAAGAAGGACGAGAGCCAGACTTACCTATGTGAGGGTTCAGTGGTTACCTCAGGCATACCAGACACAAACACCGGAGTTGCGTGTTCTTGAAAAACAGAACTAGGGGTTATTGGAACATCAAACAGTGAGGTATCAACATTAAACTTGTCAGTGTTCTTTTCTCTTGCCACCAATGGGTCAAGCGAGGGTGTCCATGCTTCTTGTAAAATGGGGTTGAAACTAGGATCGTACCAAGGTCCTTTGGCAAACGGGTTAACATCACCCTGCCCCTTTGCTTCAATGTCCACCTCAATCAAGAATAAGGTCTCCTCGTCTCCCCTCTCCAGGTCGAAGGGGTCAGCTCCCTCAGAGTAGGGGTCCCAGGGTCCAGTGAATATCTCCTCCGGCGAGCTTCCTCCAGACGCCATGCTCTCCTTTCCCTCTCTTCTCTCTCTACTTTCTCTTTTTCCTCCCTCAAACTCCTCCTCCACTCTCTAGCCTCTGTTTCACCCCAGTATGATGGTCTGGGGAGCAAACCACTTCATCCTCGATAGTCTGCCTCCTCCCAAGGCACCCTAACCTTTTCACATCTCCCTGTCCAGGGGTCCTCTACCCAGATTAATTCCCAACCCCCGGGTATCTTATCTTTCTCCTCCCCCAACTCTCCATGCCCCGCCTCCACTAACGGTCGCTCATCCACCCAGGTTCCCACCTTTTTTTGTCCTGGTCTGGGTAGCTACAGACATCTTCTTTATAACCTGTTCCAAATCCCCTGTGTCTACCCCCTGGTATCTGAACGCGACGCGGGATGTCGTAGGCGCTGTCTGTGTCTCTTTTTCTCTCTTAACTGAGGACGACACTCTGGCGAGGACTTCTATAGTCTCGCCTCGGGTCTCACAACCTGCAGTTCCACGTTGAGGCTGGAGTGGCAGCTGGGTCTCTTCTGTGGCAGCCGGGATTTAAGATGGCAGCCACTGTGCTGCAGTGTGGGAAGGGGACTATAGGGAAGCCTGTGCTCAGCCTGATGGTGCTGGCTGGCCTGGATTGGCTGGCATGAGGGGGGGGAGCCTCCTGCCAGCGGACCTGAGGGGCAGGGTTTCTCTTATCTGCCAGCACAGGTCAAAAAGGCCGAGCTGAGGCCAGGAGCTCAATTTCGCCGAGGCATTTTTACCCAATCCTCGTGCCCTAGGTGGTGTCACTAACTTCCTGGAGTGTGAAGGATGCTATGGAATCATTGTTTTCGTTTGTATTTTCCAACTGTCATAACTTGGTGGGTGTTTTCAGGCATTGGGATGGATCCAACCAGTTGTTGGGCAGCAGGTGGAGACCTGGGTGTCCTGGGGGAGGGATCCCTGCATGGGAACCAGGAGCAGGGACCTTGGCCTGCCCCAGCTCAGGGAGGAGGGGAGGAAAGAGATTTGCCCCTGCCCCCGGAGTGGCATATGTCCACATGGTCTCCAGAGAGAACTGCCACCTCAAGTGGTTTCTCAGGGCGACAGTGGTCTGCATTGGGGTGCACTCAGGTCTTCCAATAATCTGGATCCAACCCAATGCTTGGCCATGATTAACTGCTGCTTACTAAGTTATGCCCCTTTTATCCCAATTGTGGTGTGTGCCAGTTATTCATAGGCACAGCCGGCTTAGCAATATGCCATCAACAGCTTGCAACATTTCAACTCCTTTCTGCTCTGCTCTGTTGAAATTCATTCATTCATTCATTCATTCATTCATTCATTCATTCATTCATTCATTCATTCATTTATGCCCAAGTCCAGTCTGGGCGGCTAACAATAAAAAATGGCATAAAAGTGATATAATAAAATAGAGAACAACAACAGCAATATCATTCAAGATGGGGAAAAGATAAAAATAATCAAGTGATGACAGGAGGGAAAGCCTGCCCAAAGAGCCAGGTCTTAAGTTATTAGTGTGTTATTACTCTTTGTACCGTGCATTACAGCAGAGCCAAGCTTTTCTTTATTTAGTTAATTCATTCAGTCAGTCAGCACCGTCATTGATTCCAATATTCTGCAGAGTTTAATAAGAAAAAAGAAAAAAAGAGAGAGGGAATGAAAACAAAGAAAAAATTGTTATCTAAATTTACTAGAGGAAAGACAAAACAAGAACAGTAAGGAAACACAGACACCAAAGGACATTTGTGAGTAAATCCACATAGATCTAACTAAACTGTGATCAGAATAAACTTTACACTGGTGCAGTTTTATGAATTCCTTTTTAAGGGTGTGTCTACACACTGAGATTCCCCGTGTGGTGCAGTGGATAGAGTGACAGACTAGGACTCTGGAGAATGCAGTTCAAATCCCTGTTCAGCTATGGAAACTCACTGGGGAAATGGAACTGGTGAAGCCACTCCTTTAATATCTCATTTACCTTGAAAGCCCTTTTAGGGTCACTTTAAGTCAGTTCTACCTTGATGGCACAGAACACACACTCTACACACTGATGAAAATGTGGTCTCATCAAAACTGGGTTTCCCTGGGTGAAATCACTGTAGCTGTTCAGGCCAGTTTGCAGGAGTCAGGAAGACAGAGCTTCAACAGCAGATGTTGCCTTAAAGTGCTAACAAGTGCTAATTAGCAATTCCCAACTTTCTCTCTCTTTGTTCTCCTAGCAATAGTGTACAGTGGTGCCTCGCTAGACAGTTACCCCGCATGACAGTTTTTTCGCTAGACATTGTCTTTTTGTGATCGCTATAGCGATTGCAAAACAGTGATTCCTATGGGGGAATTTCGCTGGACAATGTTTGGTCCCTGCTTTGCAAACCAATTTTCGCTAGACAACGATTTTGACAGCTCCCTCCATGCTCGCCAGACGGGTGTTTTCAGGGCCTAAGCTTCGCAAGACAGCTATTTGAACAGCTGATCAGCGGTTCACAAAGTGGCTTCCCTATAGCTGATCTTCGCTAGACAACGACGATTCTTACCCATTGGAATGCATTAAACAGGTTTCAATGCATTCCAATGGGGAAATGCTTTTCGCTAGACAATGATTTCGCTAAACAGCGATTTCAGTGGAACGGATTATCATCGTCTAGCGAGGCACCACTCTATTCCAGTACTGCTGAATCCCCACCCCCGCTGCCATTAAAGAAACATTATGGAAACAAGGGGTGTCTATCTGAGTGGAACTGACAGTTCTGCAGTGCCCCTTTGCTTTGGATCAGGCAATCACAATGGGCAGAAAATGGACAAAAGCAGTGTCAAACAAAAAAAGGCAATTCCCCACTCAGAAAAGACAATTCCACAATGGGCTTCCCCACTTTGAGCTTTATGCCATGTAGTAACAGGGTTTTAACTTGAATTCCTCTGTGCCCATTTTGATCTAAATTGTGCTGTAAATAGCCAACATAGTGCCCCCCATATGTGTGAATTGGACGAACACTGTCACTCTCTTGAATATGCAGAAATTCTGTCATACAGTTCTGTGAATACAGTGTTCCAATGCCGATAGACTGGCTGTGTGTGTCTCTGTGTGTGCATGTGCACACATGTGTGATTGTAATTTCCCCCCAGAATTGGAAGGTGCATAGAAGACATATTTGTCTGCTTCCAAAAGGACTGCCCTCTCACATTCCCTTGACGTAGAGTTGCCTTCGGCAGATTTGGACTGCCAGCCATCCAGTTGCCTCTCTGCAGTGTTTCATCTCTTGGCTGGAGTGGAGTAACTATGCAAAGGCTGAATCTCTTTCTGTCAGTTAGCAGAGGATTACCAGCTCAATGCCTCCGATATAGGTATGCATATGACTCTACCAAAATTGGACAAGACGAGGCAGCAATCCTAGACCCATTTTCCTAGGAGTAAACCTGACTGAACTCTGTGGAATTTGTGGGGAATATACATGAACCAATTGTAAGTTCTATGCATGCCTTAGGTACCTTCCGTAACATGGAACATTGCCCTTCACTCTTTTGAAGGAACACAAAGAGAGCCCTAAAGGCTGTGCACATCTTTTGGAATAAATTTGAACTACATCAGAATATGACAAATCATTTCCCCCTAGAAGCAAATGTTACTGCAAGGCAAAAGCTTAAAAAAGAGAGAGAGAGAAAGAGAGAACTAGTTTAACAAAGCCTTTAAATTCTCTGCCGCTAATGAAGCAGCTTGCAGTCCACAAAAGCTTAGGCTAAATAAAACGTGTCATCCTGTAAGGTGCCCCGAAAAGCTTTGTTGCTTACGTTCCAAATCCCTCAAAGCTTGAGTTTCAATGTGCAACTCCTTCCTACATTTCACCTCAGGACTTGCTGCTTTATAAAAAATTAATATTTTCTCTGCTAACTTTTTAAAAAGCAACCACCTGTTTCACAAAACAGTTCCTCATTCATTGCATTTTAAAGGCATACCCAAAAGAAACAAATAAACAAACAGCAAAACAATCTGAGGGAAATGATGGGGTGTTCAGTTTGTGAGAATCAAAACATGACACATTTGGTTATGCACTGCCAGCTGGTTGTGTGAAGAATTACACAGATTCACAGAGCAATGTGAATATGTGGTAGGTAATAAATCTGTCAAAGATTAGGGTGGTTTATATATTTTAACATACTGTGATTTGACCTTAATCTCCATAAGTCTAAAGAGAAAGAACTTCTGCCTCTTTATACAAGCGCCACTATCTCCTTGTAGATAATTCTGTTTGCTCTGTGTGCATTTTTTAACAAGCAGAACCATATATTTTGTACGTGATAAATATTGCATATTGTCTCAGAAGTCATTCCTTTAAAAAAACAAAGCTGGAAATCATATTTGAGAATAATGAATGCATGAGCGTAGAAAGTGCAATTTACAAAATTACAAGCACATGAAAATATTGGGAAAGCCAATCCTGTTTGTTTGGATTGTTTCCTAAGGGAATTCAGATGTAGAATATCTCTGGTAGTCCAGGTTCCAGACATAAAAGTAAATAAGTACTGCAATGTGACAATGAATAATGGAAACCTGATTCCCCAGCATTTTTGTGAAATAATATACAACTTTGAAAAGCACACTGCAGCTGACAGCAAAACTTCAAAAACAGAGTGAAATTCACAGTGTGGTTCTGGAAGGCAAGGAAACAGCAGCAAAATAAAACCTTCTTTATGCATCCCAATCCAGTTAAGGTCCATATGTCTGTTAAATTAGGTTCCAGAATGCATATCTGCAGGCAAATAAGTGCTTCCCAAATCTAGTTTACGGGGTATGAATAGTCTCAGTTGGAATGGTGTGTGCCAGATCACCCTGGAAAAGGTTGGTTTGCTGGCGCTATCTCCCTTAAAATGACCCTTCTGTCTGTCAAGGAATTGTTTTAGACCAGTCCCAAAAGGTAGTAGCCCTGTAACTGGTCCAGCTTGGGCATGGAGCACAATTCCCCACATATTGTGTGATCACTGGAAGATAAATCACACCAGACCACTCTACAAATGGTCCAAAATGCAATCACACACTGATTTTACTAGGCCATGTTTCCTGTAAAACAACCAAGCACCACCAGTAGTATAGTTGTCATGGTGTAATACAATTACCCTCATATTGCCCTGATTTTCTTGCTTCCAAGTTCTGGAAAAAGATTGACACCAATGTGATTGTTGGTTCCTGAGTGGAGCAAGTAAAGAGCATAGTCCCCACATTTGGGGATGAGTCGCTCCTGTTGCTTGGACCACAAGTATTCTCCAAGAGGATGGGCAGCTCAACCTTGTTTATGGAAGTCCATAGGATTTATTTGCATGCATGCTTGGATCTCAATTTTCCTTTCCCTGACCTTCCTCTCTCCTTTTTTCTGTCTACCAAATATCTGGTCTTGAGGTCTGGGTATGTGCCATGGATGGCTACAGTAGAAATGGGAAATCACCAAAGATCAATATGCTTTCTGATCCTCTAGGAACACATTTGGGTTCAAGTCATGTTTGGTGTTTGCTTGTAAAAACAATGACCCTTGCCTCCTCCTCCTCCTCCTCCTCCTCCCAACTACTGCTACAACATTTTTGGACCGCATCTGCATTTTTTCTTGCAAACTTTTGAATTTCTGATAACATTCTGGTAAAATTCCAGTGAATATTCAGAGACTTACAAGGGTGAATAGCTGTAATAAGTTTCCCGGAGTCCACCCTTTAACTGGCATTCAAAGTCTAAATAATTCACTTTGAGACATTTGTAGGGTTTTTTTTTTAAACAACAACAACAACACCAACAACACCCACATTTCTTTACTTAGAGTTTCTTGAAATTACAGACCTGTGTATTCTGCTTTCTTTACTCCTTACATGGCAATCAACCAAACTGATCAAGAGCAAACAAACAACTGCCTCCAACAGACCAAAGAGAAGGAAAGAGACACTCAGCAGAGAGGTGGGGCTCTCATTGAATTCAAAGGCTGGAAGAACCAATTGGTTAGTGCTGAATAAATAATCACCTCAGCCCAGAAAAGTCACAAAAGCTACAGACAACATGTGAAGTTGCTAATAAAACTCCAACAATTTCGGTGTCATTTTGCATTTCTCAGTACTTTGTGAACATCAAAGTCAAGTCTACAGCAGGTCTAGAAGTGATGACCTGCATATCTTCCCTGTCAAGATTTCTTACAGAATCTGAAAGATATGGGAAGATAATGCCTACCTCCCATTGTATCATGTGTTGAGGACCTTATAATTCTATCAACATTTCTGTGGCATACAGACAACTAACACATATGGACATCTTTTCAGAAGTTTGGATGTCTTCTACTGAAAATTCAGTATAGATTTTTCTTTACTATTGCATTTCTATCTTTTTTTATTCCTTGAGGGTTTTTTGTATGGTAAAATAAAAGAAAAATCAAAATAAGCAAAGAGAAGCAGAACTCAAAAATGCTACTTTTTTGGGCTGCTGCTCCCCAAATCTCCCAAGTTCTGAGAAAGACATTATTTACTGTCGAACCCCTTTTGATGTTTTCACCAGTCCGGAACTTAGATTTGAGTGATGACAAATGCTTTAGTATTTGTGTCATCAAATAAATATTGAAAGTACAAATCTTAAGTTTTTACCATGAAGATTCAAAGGTAGAAATTAAGTATGTGAAATTATTTCTAGCATCTAATACAGAGTGGCCTCTGTTGTGTGTATCAATCAGAAGCGCAGGAGTGCTTCAGACATATGGCAGATAAATGTGAGCTTTGAATGTGTTCACCAAAATTAATACAGATACAATTTGAAAGATGAATCATTGATCTATATATTGCTGACAGGATATCCCAGAAGTGCTCTCATCCTATGTAGCACAATAGCAGTTAAGTGAAACACACCAGAACAATGATGTGATGCATGTGCATGACAAAAACCATCCCACATCCCGCTCCCTGAGATGTGCTGAGAGCAGATCAAAACTAAAAAAACAAATTAATAATACCCCCCAGGCAATTTTACAATATATTCATACAAAACTATTTGGCCATGTTATGTGGTAGCTATACACTAAGTACAGGACGAACACGTATATTGTTTTGGTTTCTGGTGTATGGGTTAGAGGTTCACGCTTATGCACAAGTTTGCTTTTTCAAAGTCATGAAGTATTTGAGTTCAGATGTGGTTTTTGAGGTCATCTGTAGTATTCCACATGGAAGTTGCGTAAGGGAGGCGTAACAAGATAGAGGTACTTACAAACCTATATAATGGAAGTTAAAACATACATGATGCTCAGAAACACATAGTTTTCTCCTGGTGTTTTCTCTAAAAAACATACAGCTGCCAGACTCCCCCGTCTAAACAAACAAACAAACCCCAAAAAACAAAACATCCTGCTAAGAAAAAGTCCCTTGAACTTTTAGGTATACCATATACTGATTTCCACTTGGAAGAATCACCGTAGAATGACAGTGAACCCCCGTGAATGGTCACTTTCCCATTCTTTAAAGTTAGTCCGTTTCTTTTTCAAGGAAGCTGAATGAACAAGACAGCAACAGAAACAAGAGCGGATCCCATTTCAAATTACAATTAGTTCAAAGAGGGTGGCGCTCAACCTGAGAAGTATTCGGATTTTTTAAACGGGGTGCAGTTTGCATTTCAAGTCTCTGCTCTGAAGTCCAATGGTCCTTAATAACAGATCTTGTTGTTAGGGTTGACATGATCAAGACTACAGCCAAGGATTGAGTGGACAAATTTACAATTTGAAAATAATTTTGAATAAGGTGAACCATAGCGTAGGCTAAGGTCTTCATAACTTAAATCACAGCATTGTGACTATCTGAATTATATGTGCATGGTGGTGGTAGCATAATACAGCCTGCCATGTTTTTGACAGAAAGGTCACAAGAATGTAAGAGGAATCATGCTGAATCAGACTAAAAGACCTATCCAGTAACAGTATGGTCAGGATTAGAACTCAGGGCAATCTCACAAGCTCGGCCTTTCCCAGGCATTTCCTTTTCTGTTAACAAGAATTTCTATTCACACAGAATGTGACCTGTTTAACAGTTGTACATCTTTGGACAGTAAGACGGGCATGAGACCTTTTGCTACTTAGGAATATCATGGTTACAATATGTCAGGCAATCTTCGAATAATATTTGCTCTTTTCCGTTATTGATTTGAGGCTTGCTTTTCTGTTTAAAATGCATCTACATCACCACTGCTTGCTGCCATGGAGGCCTGACTTCTTCCCCTCTTTTCTCCAGTCTTATTCAGCTGTAGATAATCCCTGTAGCCATGATACGGTGGGAAAGTATATAGAATTATGGCCAGTGATCATTCTGTTTGTTTGTCTGGCTTTGTATAATGGGCAAGGTTCATGTTTCATTTGCCTCAGACCTGGTGAATGTGTCTCTTTTCATACTCCCTTCCCAGTCCTTAATTGTTGCTGTTGTGTTTCCAGACAAAACCCATGTTGATTCGTATGGGGGGGCAGCCAGATTAAAATGTACAAGTCCCCCTAAACACAGTTTATCTTCTCCAGCTTTTCTATCATATTTGCTTGCTTTCAACAGCAAAACAGTTAAAGGGCAAAATCAGAACCCATGGACAGATTGACAAATATTTGTGGTGTTATTACAAAAGATGCACAGGTAAGCTATTTTCTTCATTTAAGCCTTAGCCTCTATCTTGCTCTAGCCATGATGGCAGCTGTAAAGGGGGGGGGGAACCATAGTACTTTGGTTGTCTATCTGGCAAGCCTCTTTACAATTATTCTTAATGTTTTGATTTTAGTAGGACACGTTCAGGACTTAATAGCATTCTAGATGCTTATTTCATTTTGTTAACAACCAGAAGTCTGTCTTTCCTTTGTTTTGCCCCAGTATAAAGGCAAGCTTATAGTGTGTGAAAAGCACATCTAAACATATCAAACCAAACAACCCATTAAAATGAGAGCAAAGGACCAAAATTATAAACTAACAGTGAGAGCCTCCTTGTGCTGTAATGAAGTGAAATTAGGTGCTCCGAAAAACTGGAAATGAATTAGATTTCTACCCAGCCAACAATGAGGGGACACAAAATAATGCTTCAAGGGCATAAGGCCATTCTCAATGTAGAATGAAAAGCATTTTGTCTAATTTTATCAAAATAATGTTTCTTTTTCCTGTTTCAGATTATACTGCTAACCCCTTAGACAGCTAAAATTGAGGAAAGATGTTCTGCACACATTTCAGACTCTAAATATTACACCAGAAGAGGCTAGGCTAAACTTATGGAAAACAGAAACAACACACCTTGCCAAATGGATGAATGCTTAAGAGTGTCTTCCACCAGGACAAGATTCTGGCTGGACCATTTGGAGGTCAGTCAATAGACTTTGGAGCAAAGTAGAAAGATCAAAGGATAATCAAGTAAAACAGGGTTGCTTGGATACATGACAAATTTTTGTGGCTGTGTAGAAATTCAATCAATCCAGCACTTACATGCATTCAGTTTATCCCCTACCATGTCTACAAAAGTAGATCTAGCAAATGGCCAAGATAATGCTATTGAAGTAGCCTGTTTCAGGTCAAAAATATAATTAACACTATTGTAATTTGCTTTTAATTTACCTATACTTCATATACATCCATAATTTAAAATTGTTCTTCTGATATGAAGAAAGAAATAATTTACTACTCCTCCGGCCACTTCATTTAATATTTACACATTTTGTGTTTATGATATTTATAATTTTTTAATGTGAGGCATCTGCTGGTACAGAAAATTCACACAGTGTTCCTTTACTAAGAATAAGAACATTCCATGTCTGGAATCCAGCTTGTTGAGGTTATAATGGTCCCTACAATTCCATCCTGACTTAATGGCCCAAATCCTGTTGCTTAGCATAGTAAATAAAAGACTAGAGTAGGTCCATTGGATCAATGAACAGTTGGTGAGTCATAAGTTCTATTGATTCAAATAGGCCTACTGTAACAGTGATATACCAGTAAATTACAAGTAGAGTAGGCCTATTAGAATCAATAGAGCATACAGAGGAGTTGACTCACTAATTCCCTATGGATTCAATAGACCTATTGCAGTGTGATTTCCTAGGCTAAGCAACAGGATTTTGGCCAGTGGTTGGATGTCTGGGCTGGGAGAGACATAACAAAAGAGAAAGTGTGTGAGCGTGTTGTGGGGGAAGGAGTGTGTGTGTGAGATGCCACTGAAATCAGTTTGTTTTTTATGTTTTAGATGCCATCTCTGCTTGGTTCCAAAGCAAGTTAGGGACTGACTAAACAGGAGTTTAGCTTGTTATTTGATCCACTGCAAAGATGGACTGGTTCACTCCTAAAGACAGCAATCCAGCGTCTTTGCTGGAGTGAATTTTCTTGCCCAGAGAGCAGTCCTACCTGCATCTTCCTGACCTTGGTTAGAGGCTTCTACTTTTTTTAGTGTGAGTAGAATCACCCAATTTCAGTCCATTTCCAGTGCTTATGATCCAAAATGAGCCTTCCACTTTAACTTTAGGATTTAACAGGGCAAGACAACTGTAATAACCTTAGAATGGCTACTCAGAATTAGAGCATGACTAATAAAACATATTCTTCATTGAGAAGCTAAATAAATTACATCAGTAGCTTTTCACACATATGACAGGAATATAAGATCAGGAAGATCTTTCTAGCAGATCTTCCTGAAAAATGGAGACAAGGGTGTAAATATGTCAATTTTCAGCACTCTTGCTGTATCTCGAGGAACGTTAGTATTTGCTGTACCTCTGGCACATTTGTAGGTCTCATCAAGAAGACTCTGGATACTAAATTTCAGGCTCCACAGATGTCATTTTTATAATCAATTATAGGCTGTTTGTATAATTGAGACATAACATGGCAGAAACCTTCTTGTGTGGTTTACCTCAGCTGAAGATCTGCTCTTGCCCTTTTAACATGTACTGACATTCAATCCTTAGAAAAAACCCTCTGGCTTATGAATGTGGGATATTGCTTCTATGTTTGTGATTCAGAACACCAGGAAATTGTCTGAGAGTGCCTTGCAATAGAGAGCTCGTATTGCAATCAGGAGGAAGGATGTCAGGGTTTACCTAGCAAAGGCTACCAATGTCAGCAGTCAAGATCCTCCAGGATCCTCATTAACATCCACAAACAGATGCAAAGCAAGGGAAAAAACCCAGACCCTAGCTCCTTTTTTCATCAGTTAACCATATCTCCCACAAACACAAAGTAATTGTGCCAGCTGTTTTTCTAGCACAAATGCACTTTACTCAGTGTTGAAAATATGCACCAAGATGTGTAAGTTTAACATATGTAAAAATAGTTTCTACATCAGGAAAACTGCATATTCAAAAATGTACAACTGTCTTTGGTAAAAGAAGAAAAAATCTCACAACGTGATACTAAACAGGGACGAAAAATAAATGTAAGTGGGATTAAAAGAAGCACAACTAAATCAAGATGGATATATTTTCACATCCATTTTAGATAGAAGTGAGAAAGACTTGCTATGTGGCATTGGACATAACTTAAATTCCTGTGTCATGTGTTAAAAAGAATGCAATTGTTTTGGCATATTTATTTATTTTGTAGAAATGTGTGAAGCCTTAAAAAAGAAATGTAAATGCAAACAAATGTCAAGGCAAAAAATAAATAACAGCTTGTTAGGGTTTCTTCATCTTCCACTCCTGAAGTTAAGTTGTTGTCTTGAAATGTAACTGGGAACATTTATGTAGTGTCATGAAATGCTAAGAAGATATTCATCAACGATAGCAGTATCAGAGGAAGTACACTAATCAAGGATATATATCATTCATGGAGGATTTATCCTAAAGGTCTGGTGTAACTAACTACACACTACACACACATTCTAGGAGGATTTTTCCCCATAGTTTGACAAAGTCCTGGGCCCAGTTTATGACTAAAGTGAAATATTTCAGCCAATACCTCTATGACTATCTTCCAAAATTAAATTTCTTTCCTAATCTACATCATGTATTGAGACCCAATCAGTCCTGTAAAATAGACTGCAGTACAAGCCATGAGAGAGCTACTTCCTGCTGGGCCTGTGCTGGTGAGGTTAAAGTGGGCAGTGGCTTCCCTTCTTTTCTTGAAATAGTTCCAGAGGTCACACAGCTATCCTCCCTGCTGGGGAAAATAGGAAGGCTTTGAGTTCTGTTCAGGTTATATATCTTTATTTAAGATTTTTATCAATTCTCTGTTGTCTTGGGAGGTTGCTTTGGATATTTCCAATGACATCTTATCTATTCCCTTGCTATAAGTTATTAATTAATAAGGCCTCTTTATGCACTTATCCAAAGTCATAGGATTAAAAAATTATCATATATAACTTTAGGAGTTAAGCAAATTTTTAGATATTTTTGTAGCAGTTAAATTTGCTGCAAAAATTAATAATATACTTGAACAATATGATTTTTTGTTCAAAAATCCTTGCTATTATTCACAATGACATATGTGCTCAATATTACCAGGATTTGGTGTCCTTAAATTACCTTCATTCCAGATATCACATGCTGTTTTATTATCTGCTTTCTTTTCATGCTAAATAAATTTACTAATCATTTATGTCTGTTTTCTAGGGTTTTAATCACAACTAACCACAGTACATCCAGGAAAAAAAAAATCATGATGACGACTACAATGATGATGACAGATGTTGGCTGTCCCTTGTCTAAGCATCAGTGAATATATAATCAAGATCTTGCAAAGTATTTAAAATATGTTTTAACAGAAAATCACATTTTAACTGAGACCAGCATTTATATTGATCATATTTTATCTTTTTTCAAAAATATTTCAGTGTTTCTGATTTAAAAGGCACTGTTAAAACAGAAAGCAAAAATGTTAGATAAGCTCCAGTAATGGAGCATGTTCACAAGGCAACACTAGACTATCGTAGAAGGGCCTTTGTGGTAGAAGGAAAGTAAGATGTTCCTAGATTGCAACTTCATAGAATAGACTTTTTCAAATGCCAGCAACAGCGACACGAGCATCTTGCCTAATGAACTCCACAGGGGGAAAAAAAATGAAAGATGGCAGCTGGGTAACCTGAACATGTCCAGCAAGGGATTTGGTCCTAAATGCTTTTTCGGTTGGAAGAAGGAATCAGAGCCAATTACCGCTGCCCTGCATAGATGTGATAAAAAAAAAACCCTTCAGGATGACCAAGCTAGTTTCCATTGGGACAAAAGTCAGATTTCTAACAAATCGATTAGCTTTATATTGCAGCAAGCCCAACTACCTGGGGTAGAAAAAAGGCAGCTCTATGGTGGCTGAATCAAGAGACAAATAATGGGTGCGAAGTATTTTGGCTTTATTCTTTCTTCTAGCTTTTTATATAGAAATGAACTTAGGGAGGCCTTTATCAGTTCTTTTAAAGGAACCCCAGGCATTCCAGCCTATCACTGTCTGTCACACATTATCTTTCATGTTTCTTTATAAGAAGAACTCACAGATTAATGACTAATAACCATTTTTGGAGTGTAATTCACACCGTCAATCACGTGCAAAACTACAATGCAATTAAATCTGTGTCATTATCAAAAGTTATTTTCCTCAAAAGAAAGTGCAGCCACACAGAGAAGAGGCCAAACAAGTGAATAAAGCAAGAGAACAGAGTTGAGGCACTGACTCGAGCCTGCTTCTGTTAGAAAATAAGGTTGGCATTTTCTTATCTCTCTAAGAGCAAGGACCACCCTAGGTGTGAACAGGTGAGTAAAGGTTTGTCCAGATTTACTTCAAGATGCAGAAGGCACCTCCAGTTGCTCCTTCAACTAAAGGTTTGTTAACACAATCAGCTGCACAGACAACTTGCTCTAACAGTCACAGAGGCCTCACTGTTATTTTGAAACAGCTCCCCATGTTCATATTGGCAGGGAAGCACAGTGTATTTTCACAAGTGTAATGGCGACTGAGTCGGGTATTATCCTGCTACAGTGGCTGCAAGAACATCAGACAGTTCAACATAACACCGTAAGGCAAGAATGATTACTAATTGGTGAAAGCAAAGCAAGTCTCCCCTTCTGGGCCTAACAAGAGCTCTGGCCTCAAAGTGTACAATATGTTGCCATGTTTATATAACATTTATAAATTGGTATGTGGAGAAGACTTCAATATGCTGAGGATTATCTACATGCAGACAAAAGCAAAGACATGCTTCTTGATTCATTGTAGGTATACTCAAAGGGGTAATAATCTCTGCATGCTTGAAACAACTGATGTCCTGTGGTTTTTATAACAAGTTTATATGACCAGAAATCAGAGGTGAAGAAGACATAGCCACAAATGAGCTGCACATACGCTTTCAAGCAAAAAGCTGTTAGCAGAAGGATCCTTGAAAAATTATTTTCCTATGACTTCTTGATACCATAAAGAACTAATATAAAAGGAAGAGTGTTTTATTTTGATTTTTGCTACCTCAAAGATGCTGGTTCTTTCTTTCTTTCTTTCTTTCTTTCTTTCTTTCTTTCTTTCTTTCTTTCTTTCTTTCTTTCTTTCTTTCTTTCTTTCTTTCTTTCTTTCTTTCTTTCTTCCTTCCTTCCTTCCTTCCTTCCTTCCTTCCTTCCTTCCTTCCTTCCTTCCTTCCTTCCTTCCTTCCTTCCTTCCTTCCTTCCTTCCTTCCTTCCTTCCTTCCTTCCTTCCTTCCTTCCTTCCTTCCTTCCTTTCTTTCTTTCTTTCTTTCTTTCTTTCTTTCTTTCTTTCTTTCTTTCTTTAACAATATCCAGTTACAACAGAATGGAATGACCCTGGCTGCCAGAGCTCTGAGGTTAATACACAGGCTGGGGGGGGGGGGGAGTTAAACAGTCTTAATTACAACAAGTGGTCAAGACTGGGATTTAGTTTGAGTGATAACACTAACACCAACAATGAATAACACCTCCTAATCATAAGTGGACTACTCTGGGTACTCTAGTGTTATTGTATGTGCCAAAGTCATTCTAGACAACCATATATTGACTCCAAAAAGAGTTCAGTAACACATTCTCCCAAATGTTCTGTTTTGGAAAAACAATATTGATTTAGCACAAGCAATAGCAAGGGGAAAACAAAATGTTTGAATTTATTTGCAACATTTGTCCATGAAGTATTTATTTTCATATTTCATTTTCATAGGAAAGTGAATATTCAAAGTGATTGATCACTTTCAGTTGATGTTTCCAGCTGATTTTTGTGTCATGTAATAGTTCTGAAGATTCAGAATTTATGGAATGCAATTTTGTGGGACATAAGATAGTTATGCAAGTCAGTAAAGCCGCATATTGTGTAGGTTACTCTGGTGATTTCCTCTGAAGCCCCTATTCCCCCTAGGCTTTCACAAGGTTCTCGCTCTTCTTCTTTCTTCACTGCCACCAGGTAATGCTGCTTTAATACCATTTAATCATGGAGACATGTTTGCTTTTAAAACTTAAGTCATTTATTAAATCAGGGAAGTTAATATAAGATTAATATTCAATAGGTAAATCACAGGTTAATAATCATTAGTATTTGAATCAAAACTGTTATAACTTTGAACGTCTTTTAACTCTCTATTCTTTTGTTTTCACAGATCTCTAACTCACTCTTAAGTTTCACACTGTCTCTCACTACCTGAATCTCTCTCAGACTCCATACGCCAGCCTTTATATCCTGCCTCCCTCCCCCCTTGGCTCCGCTTTCTGTCCTCTCATTGGCTCCTTCTTCACTGTTCAGCTGCGACGGACAGGTGAGGGCAGGGCTGTTCGGTACAGTTACATTTTCTTTTAAAAAAAGGACATGTCCCAGAAAATAAAGATGTGAAAAATGACATATCCAAGTGCCTTAAATACCATGCTACTCCAGAAATGCTGTGTGACATTTACCTGCTTGTTTCACCAAACAAAGGGCTCACACTATGTCTTCCCACCAGCAGATAACAATTGGGACATTCCCCCTTTTTCTCACTGCCACCAGTGAATTTCCTTTATCCACAGGAACTTTATTCAGACACTTGTCAGGTTGCTGCCAACAGAACTGATTTATTGAAAGGTATTAACTTGAATTATAATCACAGATGTTCTTTATTTAATGCATACAATATAATCATTCAAATATCATATATCTTGCCACCTTCACCACCTCCTCTATCTGTTTATGTTGACCAGCTTATCTTTATTATTATCTCTTCTCTCTATCTCCCTGACTATCTATCTCTCTGCAACTTCTCTTTTTCTGCTTCCCCCTGCCTTCTCTTCTGACAACCTTCTTATATCTGCTGACTCCGCCCCTCCACTTCTCTCATAGGCTCATGCAAATAAGAACCAGACTGTGAGTGACAGGAGTGACGTGGGGCAATCATCACATGGTGTCTATAGAGTGCTTCTCTTTCAAAAGTGCACATATGGTTAGCTATATTGTTGCACTAACTGTTATAAAAATTCTTAAAACTGAAGCCTTTCACAATTACAGCAGCCGCAAAGAGGTAGGAGATATATAAGGCATGTACGCATAACACCTAGTAGACTCTAGCCAGCAGTTCTCAAACTTAGGTCCACAGATGCTCTTGGAGTATAACTCCATGAAATCCTGGCCAGCACAACTAGTGGTGAAGGCTTTTGGGAATTTTAGTCTAAGAGCATTTGGGGACCCAATGTTGGGAACCACTGCTCTAGCCCAAGAACAAGGTAGGTGCAATGAAAATGGCTGAGGCCTATATTCAAAGGACAGAAGAAACAAGAAGCTTGAGTTACTCTTGTTCCCTCCTTCTTACCTTTGTGGTAAGATTTATAAGTTTTTCCCCACAGTAAGTCTGGCGGCTGTTTCATTGTGAAATTTCAAGGACTGTGGGTAGACTGGGAAAGTAGTTGTTAGAGCCAAAACCCAGTTGAAGTCCATGGAACATAAGTGATAATTGAAAAGATGCTTAGGGCTTTGTTGCCCCATTATTCTAGGGTTGGTCACATGGGAATGGCATATGCTGGGAGAGGATGAAGAAGTAGGGAGGCATGCCTGGGTCTGAGTGTATGACAGCCATATTGCTTCTATGCTGAGCCCACCTGTTTTATGTTTCCTTCTGTCCGGGGACAAACATTTCAAGACAGGATACCTGCCTTTTCCAGCATCAGTTTTTGTGCCCTGTTCATTTTGGTGTCCTGTTCATTCAGGTCAAAGTCTCTGCCAGTTCACCCAAGTTATGGCTCTTGGTGTGCTCTAGTTATAAACAACTCCTTGTTCATAACAACACATAGTCCTGGGCAGAGCTTGGAAAAGCTATTTTCTGGCCTATAAAATCTCTTTGGCTTTGATTGACCTGCAGGTTGACTGTACAGACCATGTTTCAGGTTCACATGGATGTGAG
The DNA here is from genome assembly GCF_051106095.1 of Pogona vitticeps. Classification (NCBI taxonomy): domain Eukaryota; kingdom Metazoa; phylum Chordata; class Lepidosauria; order Squamata; family Agamidae; genus Pogona; species Pogona vitticeps. Next base: position 93,878,368 of record NC_135783.1, on the reverse strand, counting down.
GGTGCATATGAGCAGAATCCAATTAATATCCCATTTTCAGTTTGCAAGAGCACATAAAGAAATTACTGGCAATGCATTTCATTCGTTAAGTGTGGAATTCTAAGTTGATATCAATTGGAGAAGAGTTTGCAATTGTCTTCAGTGGGTTTTGACATGTAGGCTTTGCAAGTTTCCAGGACAAATGTTTCAGGAGGTCACTAAGTTGACAAAGCTATATTTGTATCTGGGAAATAGGCAACTCTATGGTGAAAAAAGCAGGAAAATGGGATTAAGCTGAGGATGAAAGAAAGAGAAAAAAGGCATGCAACACCAGATGGCCTTAGCCATTCCAAAAATGCCTTCTGTTCTTTTCTCTCAATGTTTGTCTTCACTTTTAAAAGCATGTAAATATATTAACAATGGCGAGGAGGTGAAACAAAATTGAATGTATCCTACAATAGGGCAGAGTTTGCAAATTATGTTTTTTTTCCAAACAATTTTAATGGCTTCCTTTTGACAGAACAGTATTTTTTTTTAAATGTTCAAGCTTAGCAGTTCCATTTAAACGCTTCCCTACAGTCATCAGAGCAAAACAAAACAAATGACTGAACTGAACTGTGCTGTGGAAGTACTCGTCAACTTTTGAATACTTTAAAATCCAAATCATCCTTATTTTTCAGAGACCAAGAGATAGATGTATGTTGTTTCCCTGTGCTTACATTTCTGTCATAAAAGAAATAAGTGTCTTTGTCTAGAATGATTTCTTATACTGTACATGGATTTATAAAATGCAGGGAGCTACAGTAAATTACTGAAGCTGATGCCAATAGTAGGATTGTGATGAGCACATTACCTGTACCGAGGTTTCTGTTAGGGATAGATCCTATTTTTAAGGATTTAATGAGTTTGTTCCACTCAATCCTTTAAAAAAGCTGAGTCAGTTCAATGGAGATTTTTGCAATGCAGCTCCTTTTCTTTAAAATAATGATAAACATATGCCAAGTCAATTCTGACTTGCGGCAACCGTTTTCAGGGTTTTCCAGGTAGAGAGTACCCAGAAGTAGTTTACTATTCCCTTCTTCTAGGAGCACGCTGGGACTGTGCAACTTGCCCAAGGCTACACAGGCTGGCTGTACTCAGAGGAGACAGAGTGGGGAATCAAACTCCCAATTGCTGACTCAGCAGCTAGATATCTAAACTACTGAGCTATCCAGACAGCTTATTTAAAGAAGTGTACAAAAATCTGCGCTGCAGGGTAACTGTGCAGAAAATGTGTTTATTTTGGAAACATGCATGAAACTGTACTTCAGCAGTGTAAAGAATTTGGGGATGTGCACAAAAATGTGTATTTCAGGAACAACCCAAGAAGATCTTTGCAAAATGCTATGCTGATTTATTTTTCTAAAACTGCAAGCTTATGTGGAAATGGAGTAGAACAAGCCTGATCTTAAAAGTTAAAAAATCTCAGCATGGCCAAGCTTGTCAGGTCTATCTGTCCTTGATACTACCAACCCTCATTGATGCATTGCTAACTGGCTGCTGGTAGCCATTGTTGTGTGGTAGTTAGAGTGCTGGACAGGAACCTGGGGGGATCAAGACCCATGGGAGGAGTCCTGTAGCAAGATTGTGGGGAAAGGCCTGAAACGAAGACACCTCTGTACCCCCTGGGGACTCTGAAGAGTCTCTGAAGCTCCTGATGAGGAATGTCTGATGCCCTACTCAGATGAGGATGTTGGTTCTCCTGCCCCCTATCAGAGTGGAGCAGAATGAAGATTCCGATGAGATACTTCAGACAGAGTGCTAGGCCCAAAAGGAGACCTCTTAATATGTAGAGGATTTCCTATGAGTAAGTGGTCTCCATGAAACTAAACCTATACTTAGAGAGAGACCCACACCAGAACCTTAGGTGGTACGACCCCAAGACTGATTTTGTCTTTCCCCTTTCCTTGTTGGGCTCTACCTTTATGTCTGATGACCACTGGATTTGTCCACTCCTGGTCTGAAGCTGATGCCAGACTGAGTCATGGGAACCCCCCTAACTGAAAAGAGAAAGCTAGTCCCTATTGAAGCCTGCAGTTGCTTGATCTTGGACCATACACTTTCTCTCAGCCTGACTTACTTCACTGAGCTGTTGTGAAAATATGCTGAGAAGTAGAGTCATGGATATTGCCTTTATCTATTTGGATCTAAGGTGTGATAGAGATCTACTAAATAAGTAAATGAACCATTATAAACCAATGATTGCATGGGCATTTAGCCTGCTGTTTGGTGCACTGCAGGGATATGCTGGTTTGCTCTTGAAGAAGGCATTCAAATGACAGCTTTACTGGAGCAAACCAGCTTATCCCCAGAGTGGCCCTATTTGTGCTTTTCTGGCTCCTGTCAGAGGCTTCTACTTGTTGATGCCTTTAGGATTACTCTCTTTTGGTCTGTTTCCATATCACTGGGAATGACCAAGAGCCCTCCTACACTTCTTAACTCATCTTAAGAAGCTAGCCTGGCCCAAATAACAGCCATGAAACTTCGGGACTCTAAGATATAATTTTCAAAACTAGTCACAAGATCAGTGGTGCACAGCCTGAAGAAGATGAATTATCATTGAAAGCTTGCTGTCTTTTACTTTTTAAAAAAGTGGCCTAATACAGGTATTGTCTGCTCTTGGATTTTTATTGTTTTGGGGACCACACAGACCTTCTTTGAGCTATACTAAGACCTATCAACAGAAATTTAGTGTCCAGGTCAAGGAAGGAAATAATATGACTCTATTTTACTTTCATCAGACCTCACCTAGTACAGAGTGTCTAGAGTTTAAGAGGGGTGTCAGTAAGCTAGAATGTGTCCAGAGGAGGGCAACTAGAATGGTAAGAGATGGAGTGGAAACCAGCCACTATGAAGAAAGATTGGGAAACTTGGCAAGTTTAACCTGGAGCAGAGAAGGTTGGGAGGCAGTATGATAGTCATATTCAAGTATTTGAAGGTCTGTCCTGTGGAAGATGTTTTGTTTTCTGCTGCTCAAGACGATAGGACCAGAAGTAATGGATTCAAGTTAGAGGAAAGGAGATTTTGAACTGGGGCTCTTCCAGTTCTACAATTTTATGATTCTATGATTCTTCATCAGTGAATCTCATCCAGCTTTCTGGGTTTGTTCAACCTATAGGTAGAAGAGATAGGGAGATATAATACGTCTTTGATTGAAACCTTAGTGTATTAAAAACCATTATGTTTCTCCACCTTAAGTCCTACATGCTGCCTACTTATTTATTTTAGAACAATTCATAGCTTTTCAGGACCCATGAAGTCTAAGGCTTTGTTGTACGTAATCTATGAAGCACAACTGTTTTTGTCCCTCAAATTTCTTTGATACAATCTAGCAACCATCATGTATTTGCAATATGATTTCTATTGCCTCTTCCTTGGCTTGATCATATGGCATTTCTTGCTCCATGTATCTTGCTCCCTGTATGGTAGAAGTCTTTTTGTAAAATCCTGAATGTCACTTTGCTTGCATGGGAAATTAATGTAATAGACCACTGGTTCTTAACCTTGGGTTACTCAGGAATTTTGGACTGCAACTCCCAGAAGCCTTCACCACCAGCTGTCCTGACTGGGGTTTCTGGAAGTTGCAGTTCAAAAGCATCTGAGTAACAAAGGTTAAGAACCACTGTAATAGACCTTGTGATGATCAGCTCTTCCTAAAGAGATGTTGATCATGTGTCAGGGAGTCACTGTGGGTGCAAAACTACCACCTTTATTGCCTGAGGTAGGTCCTTTAGCCTCAAAAGTGCATAGTACAAGCCCCATGAATGAGTCTGATCCTAAAAAAAAAAACTTTGTTTACTTCCAAAGCAATAAACCATTGATTATGTGCTTGCCAGGTAGGACCTCTCAATTCCCAGTAGCAACTTAGTGACTTTCTCAAATCCTCACACCGGATTTAGATGTAAATCCTGCTGTTTCAAGAGACCAGTCCTCTGTTGAATAATTATATTTGTTTTATTAAGAAAATAAAGCAGTTTCATTAGCATACAGTTGTAGCTTTAAGGCATAAGTATTTACATATCCATCTATTACAATGATTAAATAAACCTACTATTCCTAAGTAAAATAAGAATATCTAAGTCTATGCTAAGTAATCATCTTTACTTTGACTCCATGTTTGCACCTAGTAACTGGTCTATTTCTCCCCCCTCTTCTTCTTGAAAAAGCAAACATCTCTTCTCTCACATTTCACAACATCCCCCCATAAACAAACAAACTCTTCACATACATGAACAACAATTTTTCTACATGCTTTTGAACCATTATCCTTATGACACTTCCAAGGTGTAAACCAATTAAGTCCAAGTGGGTGTAACACAGTTCACCACCCCGATTTCACATGAGAAGATTCTAAACCAGGTGGTTTATCTTTTTCCCAATTAAAGCGGTATGCTGTTGCGTCTTCCCCTGGGCCTCTTTGTCTTTGCTCCTTATCTTTGTGTACCAGGCAAAGCAACTCTGCACAACAGTCGCATAACATTCTATTGCTTTTAAGTTCATCTTATACAGAACCTAACAAACTCCATCTTTGTATGACTACAATTCCCAGTTTCCTTCAATTTCCTCACAGCCCTTTGGTTACTACCTTCTTTGGCATTTGCTTTCTTTGGAACTGGAAAGGATGTTGGAAAAATGTGAAGGCAAGAGGAGAACGGGATGACAGAGGATGAGATGGTTGGACAGTGTCACTGAAGCTACCAACATGAATTTGACCAAATTCCGGGAGGCAGTGGAAGACAGGAGGGTCTGGCGTGCTCTGGTCCATGGGGTCACGAAGAATCAGACATGACTTAACGACTAAACAACAATGACAACAAAAGTCTGTGGGCAGTTGTTTTGGATCTCCAGTATGTAGGTAGTTGTTTTGTTAGAATATTTTTTCCAGGATTTAATAGACTCAGTGTCTGCAGTTTGAATAATGGGTATCCTATTATTCCTTGTGATTTATTTATTTCCATTGCTTTGAGAGCAGCTTTTATTTCATTTTCTAAAATTGTAGGTTCTTCATCAAAAGGTTGACTGATTCAAAGTGCTGTAGTTGTAAGGTTGTTCATACCATGGTTTCATTGCCTATATATGTATATATAGCACTAGAGACAAGCATCAGCCCCTCTCACTTGGTCTTCCTCTGTATTGGAAAATACAACTATGCCATATGGTCTCTCTTTTATCCTCTAAAATATTTTGCTGCTATCAAGTACAATGGAGGACATTGTCCAACCATGAATGGTGAAGTAACATTTAGCTGCCTATGAGGTTCACATTCTTTAGTGCAGGCTTGTCCAACCTGCGGCCCGTGGGCTGCATCAGGCCCAGGTCAGCTCGTAATGCGGCCCAGTGCAATTTTTTATTTTAAAAGAATTTCCAAAGTTTCAAGTTACACTGCCGGCGCTTGCAGCCAGAATGCGGCCGGGGCATGTGACAACGGTAGGGGGGAGAGAGGGGGAAGGAAGGAGCGGGAGGGGAGGGGAGAGGGGGGCTGCGTGACTGCATTGCACCATCCCCATCAATAGGTGGACCCCCTCCTGACCCATAAAGCCGCCGTAGTCGAAGCTGGCAGCCTCTGCTGTCTGAGATCACAGCTGCCGGTTAGCGCACTTGGAGCGGGGCTGTGGAGAACGGCTAGGGCTGCCCCCCCATGCGGCCCAGACCAAATTTATGTGCGGCCCAAACCAAATTTTCATCTTCCAATGTGGCCCAGGGAAGGTGAAAGGTTGGACACCCCTGCTTTAGTGCAATGTGGAGGGCAGTGGCATCTTCTTCCTTTGCTTCTGGCAGAAAAACCTCTTGGAGCAGGTTAAGGTCTGTGTACATCAAATGCATTACCATTTGTCTCTCCTCTTTCATTTGGGACAAGTTTTCCTCCTCGAGAAATAAGAGGAAGGTCTGGATGAGGATGAAGGGTGTGTGCTCAGACCTACAGGTCTGCCCAACAACTCTTCAATACAACCCACATTGGCACTTGAGCTTTAAAAACTTATTTGTGTGGACTACAACCCCATGTGGGCAAGGAGGTTCCAGCACCTGTCTTGCAGAAAGGAAATTTTCACTGTCAGAGTGAAAACTAGGGATGCATTGTCACTAAACGAATTTTCCACATAGAGGAATGGTGCACATAGTAGACTGAAGTATGCTTATTTTCTTAACAGCAATAAAAAAAAATTCAGCACCATCACTTATCTACAACCCCAAGTAATAGTTTTTTTTTTACAGTCTGGAAATATTTCAGAAGTATGAAAACCAAGACCCTTTCAAAACAAGTTAATTCATTCAATATTCCAAGCTCTTTCAAAAAGCTAGAGGAAGTGTTAGAAAATATATACCACAGGTGAGATGAAATCAAGAAATTCCTCACCACCAAAATATCATACAGACATGGACCTAATTGACACAGGTTGCAAAGACAAACAGGGTTTTTTTGTTTTGTTTTGTTGAAAAGGGGTAAGGTTACCATCTGGAACCATGTTCTGGCTTGAATGTAGCCGAGATAAATGAAAACATGCTCTTAAATGGCTCCTCAAATCTGTTTGACCCTATTCTGCCTCATCAAGAAGGTTAAATAGCTAACAGAGGTGCTTTCTTGTTTTGAAATACTATTAAATTGGCTTCTAACAGGGATAATTCTTTCCTGGTTCATACAAGTTATGGACGCTAGAAGGAAGATGTACAACAGAGCTGTATTTACATAGCTGTGATGGATTGTTTGTTGTTAAGAACATCAGAGAAATAGAAAAGAACACAGAAAAATTAGGTGCCGTTTTTAAAATCTCTTATTTCTTGGACCTGCCATGAATGCTGTACATGCTATGATTTCTATCTGTGGTTTTAAGCTGCAAGAACTTGCCCTCCTAATTATAACCAGCCTACTTATATATTTTTAATCATTCACATGTAAGAATACATGATTAAAGTGCTTACACATCCTCTTTACCTGTGTGTGCTACTTCCCCAATGACAATTTCCTCCAAATTTATATTTGTGAACTAGGACCCTTTCTCATGTATCTCTGTCATCAACCTTGCTGCTTAAAAACTGCCATGCCTAAGGGGATTGGATGTGGGGAAAAGGAAATTGGTGCCATAACAGTGCAGCAGAACATTTAAATACACTGTTCTTAGTGAACATGGCTATGTAGCTTACTTTAGAGAAAACAGTCTTCACTCTGTATTCCCGAAGGCTTTCACGGCAGGGATCTAATGGTTGTTGTGGGTTTTTCGAGTTCTTTGGCCATGTTCTGAAGGTTGTTCTTCCTGACATTTCACCAGTCTCTGTGGCCGGCATCTTCAGAGGACTGGAGTAGGAACTCTGCCCATGCTCTGCTGCTGTTTGTTGGATAGTTGAGTATTTATAGCTGTGGGAACCTTGTATGAGCCTACTTTAAGATCTTCCGGGGAGGCCTCTCTTTCAGATTTACCACCTTCCCAAGCTTGCTTGGTGAGGATACAAGAGAGGACCTTCTTGGAATGCACTGCCCTAAGAAGCCAGATTAGCCTTTTCCTTCTTTTCTCTCTGTCACCAGGCAAATACCTTCCTTTTCAGGCAGGCTTTTAAGCAGTAAGTGGAGTTTAGGTGTCAAGATTTGAATGTGTGTATGCCTGTCCATCCATTTTGGGATTGTAGAGCTGAAAGGGACCCTATAGATCATCAAGTCCAGGCTCTGTCAGGGAAGCAAAGTGGGGAATTGAATTCCCAACATCTGGTTCTGCAGCCAAATGCCTAAACCACTGAACTACTCAGCAGTTTGTAAAAGTGTTAAGAAATTGTAGAAAAAGTAGTCTTTGAAAATGAAAGTTCATTCAAGATATGGCTAGGAAATCGTTTAGTATAGTCAATGCAAAACATTTAACCAAAATCCATGCAACTCATCTGGGCCGGGTGCATTCCAATTTTTCACTGCCTTTACACGCCTCTTAATCATTTCAGTTGTTGTTACAATATCATCCATATGTTTTCCTTGAGTTTCTTTACAAATGTATTTAATCCGTGAGGCTTTTTGTTATGTCTGGTTGGGCTTCCCCAAATTTATTTCCAAAAATTTAGAACATCATCTTTATATGGACCTAATTTCTTTTGCTCTGCATTTTCTCCTAGTAATTTATAGAATAACCACTGGTTATTTCAAAATTGCATGTTTTCTCTATATTGTTTCAAGCATCCATCATATTGTTCAATTTTCTATGCTGTAGCTGTTATCTGCTGTTTTAATTCTTTCACAGTTTCAACAACTGTTTTCTTTTCTAGGTCATATATTTTGCATAGTCAGGTTTTTACTTTTTCATTTTTAAGTTTTGAGTATTTCAAGTTTTTAAAGTTGCTAATGTCTGCACATAAGTTGTTTGTTTATTTGTTGTCCAGCTGAATATTCCATTTTGGAGTGCTAAGAGTTTTCTAGGTTTTTTTTGCTGCTTGTAACCAAGTTCCATGATTATTATGGTAGCTATGCTATAAATGAGCTGAACTGTTTACATTAGCATGTTGGTTGGGATTACTCTAATGACTATATTTGCATTTGTCAGTAGATATTTTAATGATTAATTTGGTAATTGGCACAAAATGGGAACCTTTTGTCTTTCTGTGTTTTGGCTAATATGAGTAATTGTTTTTTCCCTCAGTGATGTCTGCTGTTCTGTTATTTCATAACTTCTGGGTTGTTCCATAACTTGTTCCTCTACTGATACATTTTATTCCACTATTGTGTCTACCTCTACCCTGCATTTGTTTTCCATACTATGATCATTGCTTTGTGTTGATTTTTCTTTTGCCACCTTTTCTAGTTCTTGAAATTCCAGTTCTGAGAACACTTTACTTCTAATGATAAATCTGGTGCATTAATCATTGTTTAGTTATGTCATTATTTGGGTGTTCCCTTTTCCAAATTTCCACCGTTTTTTACAAAACCACAAGGTTTGCCTCGTAATAATATTTCCCAATTTCTCAATTTTTGGTCGGAGTCCAAGTTTTGTGTTTATGTTGTTCCAGTAGCTTTGCAGCAGCCTGCCCTGGTTCCTCAACAGGGTCTGCTGAACCCTGTAGCCCACTTGTCACCAGATGTCCAGGGGCTATAGCATCTGATGTGGTCCTTGTTGACCCTGTGACAAACCCAGACCTACTGGAGGATGCCACAGTTTCACTAAGCTGCCACCAACCATTCCCTGTAAGAAGTCACACAGACCAGGGATGGATTTTTAACAAATAAAAGAATAAGGTTTATTTAAACAACACACAGGGAAAATAAAATAATCAAGTGAATAAGATACAGTAACGTGGCTTAGTCTCAATCATACATACACCAGTTTGGTTCCCACAGAACACCTTTAAATCAAGCACAGACCCTGAACCTATCAGTTCTGGCTACCCATACAGACACCTGAACCTATCAGGTTGGTACTGACTGACACACAGTAGTACCCTGTCTGACACACAGACTCCCACTCAAGCTTCTTCTCTCAGCTCTCCTCCAGCTTCTTCTTACCTCTCCACACAGGATCCCCATATATATATAGTACAGCCCCTCCTCCTGATGTCCCGCCTTCCACTCCCCATAGGATGGAACTTTCCCTCCAAACCCATGACAGACAGGTAACATCAGTGCTGTATGTAACACCTCCCCTCTTTATAAGTTGTTTTGTAGGGGGAAAGCTAAAGTGCTTTTCTCCAAAAAACAACCTGGATCCAAAACATACAAAAACAGTTATACAATAACATACAATACCATACTTACTTATACTTACACTCTAGGTTCCACATCTCAATTAGGCATTTAAACATGAACATTTACAATACATCAAGTTACCTTTATTCATACAAACCAAGTTCAAAAAACAGGTACATTTAACCTTTAGTCATCAAAATATCTACATAGTCCATGTTTCTTCGCCGTCTTCATTCTTCAGGTCTTCTTGACAAGGCGTCAGCAACACAGTTCACTGACCCTCTGACCACCTTCACTTCAAAGTCATAGTCTTGCAGGTTTAAAGCCCACCTCATAAGTTTGCTATTGTGGGATTTCATTGTCTTTAACCATTGCAGTGGTGAATGGTCAGTGCACAGAATAAAATGTCTTCCCCAGATGTAAGGCTTGGCCTTCTGGATCGCGTAGACTATGGCCAGGCACTCCTTCTCCACGGTTGCCAAATGTCTCTCACCTTTCTGGAGTTTCCTACTCAGGTAGGACACTGGATGCTGGTCACCATTTTCATCCTCTTGGCAAAGAACTGCTCCTACCCCGCTGTTAGACGCATCGGTGTAGATGATGAACTCCCGGTCGAAGTCTGGAGCACGCAGCACTGGATAGTTGATGAGGGCCTCCTTCAGCCTCTGGAACGCCTCCTCACAGTCGCTGGTCCACGGGATGCGGTCATCAGTCTTCTTCCGCGTCAGATCGGTCAGCGGCGTCACTATCTCGCTAAACCTCGGGATGAACTTTCTGTAGTAGCCCACCAACCCAAGAAATGATTTGACTTTTTTCTTGGTGTTGGGTCTGGGCCAATCACGAACTGCTTCTATCTTGGCCTCTAGGGGTTTTATCACTCCTCCCCCTACTATGTGACCCAAGTATTTTATTTCTGGGCTACCCAGCTGCAGTTTGTTCTCTTTGCAGGGCCTAGGCCAAAGCACTTTCTCCCCTGGGTTAAAGTGCCTCTCCCTGGCTTTCTGGTCATCCCAAGCTTTCTTTCTGACCTTTTGAGCTTGCAGGGTCTCTGCTGCTAGCTCTAGGTTTCTCTTTAGGTCATTCCTTAAAGAGTCTATATATGTCACAACGTCTTGTGGGTCATCCTGGGTGATCTGCTCCCAATTTTGTTTGATCAAATCAAGGGGCCCTTTCACCCTTCTCCCAAATAAAAGTTCAAACGGACTGAACCCGGTACTGGCTTGTGGCACTGATCGATAAGCAAACAAAAGGGATTGCAGCTTCTGGTCCCAATTGTTTGGATTCTCTGCCAAGTAAGCCCTAATCATGCGCATCAGAGTCCCATTGAACTTCTCCGTTAACCCATTACTTTCAGGGTGATAGGCAGTGGTTTCCTTGTGTTTAATTCCACAGATTTGCCATAACCATTTCATGAGCTTCGATGTAAACGATGCGCCCAAATCTGTGATTATTTCTGAGGCAAATCCCATCCTGGACATATACCCCACCAAGGCATCGGCTGTCGCAAACACGGGTTCGAAAACACACGTGTTTGTTTGGACAGAGAGCAATCAGGAGTTTGCACATGCTAAAATGGGCTGAAGAGTCCAAATTCAGCCAGCCATGCTACAACACTCCTTCTCGCAGGTCTGCCCACATAAGAACACCCTGGTACTCTCAGATATTATTATGAAAAGGTCAAGTGGGCTTTGTAGTCCTTAGACTTAACTTGCACCACTGACAGGACTCTAAGTAAGCTAGGCCGAGGCAGCACTCTCAGATGACCCTATGACAAGTGTACTGTTCAGGAAACCAAATGAGTTTTATAATCTTTATTTTATTAAAGAAAAAGCATGTTACTAGATATTCAAAGCCAAATTAAACCCAAACAAATAAACTAGCATTGTGCTGTTTAGTTACACAGATGTAGTGAGGCAAAGAAAACATGAAAAATATAAAAGAGTTCAAAAACCTTATTAAAAATACAAAAAGACATTAAAAAGAATCAAAACAGTTCCAGTCCAGGAAATCATTAGTAAAAAACAAGTTAATCCAAGTTGGTTATAAAAAGGCTATAGTCCTCAGTGATCCTATAGAATAAAAACCCCTAAACAAAAGTAAAAATCCATTATATGTCCCATAGTCCTTACAAAATTACAAGAGCATAGTCCATATGGAGTATTCCAAGAAAAGAAGTCCATAAAGAATATTCCATAGAACAGTCCATAGAAAATAGTCCATGCACAGTCCTTAGGTAAAATCCCATAAGTCCAAAAGTAATCCAGCAAATCATAGAAACCAGTCCATGTAGGTAGGTCACCAAACTCTCTCTAAAGACATCAGGGTAAGTCCCAAATGGCTGAAGTGTAGGTCACGAATCACTGAAAGGTCGGTCTTGGAAAGACAATGTCCATAGGTAAAAAGTTCCTTTTTCAAGAGTAACTGGCAAGGGCCTAATGCACCTTCCCACGATGTCATCCAATCAGAGTTCGTTACTAGGCAAACAGTCCTGTTACATCACATGAATTCTTTCTCATACACAGCAGATGTTATTTGGGTTACGGTGGTTTATCAAAGAGTCACAACAATTCCCATCTATCTAATCACACAGTCCTTTCTCAGGCCTTCAGAATAACATTCTCTCTGCTCGCCTAGAAAACAACTTGTCAGCATAGCACAGATACTATATACAAAGAAACAAAATGGAACCTCTCTGGCTTATTTCTTAATTACAAAACCCATATGCCTTAAAAGATTTTAACTTAAAAACCCATCTCATCACATCGGCCACTGTGTTAGTTTCAATGTTAGTCAAGGGAATGGCTTCAGGGTACCTCGTGGCATGGTCCACAATGGTGAGAATGAACCTGTTCCCCCTCTTTGTGGCCTTGGGCAAAGGTCCCACAATATCCACCCCTATGCATTTGAACGGAGTGTCAATCACAGGCAAAGGGCACAACTTTGCTTTGGTCCTGTCCCGGTTATTCCCCTGCCTTTGACACACATCACATTGTTTACAGAACTCTTTGATCTGCTTCCCTATTTCAGGCCAGTAAAAATTCTGTGTGATTCTCTGCTGGGTTTTGTTCACCCCTAAGTGTGCAGCAAACATGTCAGAGTGCTCCCTTTGTAAGATCATGGGGCGATACTTTTCAGGTACCACTAACTGACTTCTGATCCCATCTCCCCCTTTTGAGATATTCCTCAGGGTCTCCCTATATAAAATTCCCTTTTTCTCTAGAAATCTTACTGGGGTTTCAGGTGTTAGCTGGGCGTCTGTCACCTGTTCAAAACACTTTTGGAGAGTGGCGTCTGCCTTTTGCTCTTGGCCAAATCGGCTGTCTGTGGTTAAGGTTTCCACCACAGCTTCGGAACTCCCTTCACCTGCTTCCGTCTCGGGCTCATCAGTACCCCCCTGAACTGTTCCCGTGGTAGCTTGTGAGCGTGTAACCACTAGCACCCGTTTCACATGTTCAGCCAGGTCATTTCCCACGAGCACGGCTGCTGGCAGAGTCGATGAAATCGCTAGCCGCCAAACTCCCCTCCAGCCTTGAAAGTTCACAGGTACCTCAGCTACTGGCAGCGAGATCACCTGTCCCTCAATCCCTGCCACCTTTATGCTCTCATTTGGGATTACATACTCCCTAGGAATAATATCTGGATGGCACAGGGTCACCTGGGAACAAGTATCCCTCAGCCCCCTATACTGATGGTCAAGTATTCCTACGTCCACCCCTGCGGTTTCAAACAACTGCGAATCTGTTCTCACAAGTAAGCAGCGCTTGACCTCCACAAGAGGACCATTTTCCTCAGCCTGATCAGCAGATGTAACTGTTCCAGATTGAGTAGCCATGGCAACAGGCTCCCTCAGTGACAAGGAGCTTTGCTCTTTCTGGACACAGAACACAGCTTTTGGCTTGGTTCCACTCAAATCATGAGGCACATTTCCCTTGAGCTGCTTTAATTTCTCACACTCTGAGATTAGATGGCCCTTTCCTTGACAGAAATAACACTTTCTGCTGTATTTGGAGTCTTTCTCATCTGGTTTTGGCTTTCCCTCCAAAATCTGAGGTCTTGGTTTCATGTCTGAGGGCTTCCCTTCACCATGGGTCCCTCCCCCTTGCTGGTTTCTTCCTGGTCCCTGAGAGTACTTGCTCATAGATTTCCCCTCACCTAAGGGCTTCCTTATTTGGGAAATAAAATCTGCAATCTCGGCCGCCTCCGCCACAGATTTCGGTTTCCTTTCCCTCACCTGGAACTTCAGTTCCCCATGCAGGACTGAATAGAACTGTTCCAGCGCTATCAAGTCTTTGAGCTGCTGGAAGGTCTCTGTTCCCTCCTGAGATAGCCATTTCTCTAGCAGCCTCACCAGTTGGGCCCCCACTTGGGTAAAAGTCTGCTCTGGTTTCTTGGTGAGTGACCTGAATCTTTGCCTCAGCTGTTCCGCATTTATCCCATGTCTGGCAAACACCAGTTTTTTAAACTCTGCGAAATCTTTTAGCAGTTCCTCTGGCATCTCTGCATAGACTTCTGCCAGGCTGCCACTGATTAAAGATCGCATGATGGTCATCTTCTCAGTTTCCCTTACTGAGAAGTCCACAAACGCTCTTTCCACTAGGGAAAAGAACACCTCAGGGCAATCTCCCTTGTGGTATACAGGGAATTTCTTCAGGTCAGTTTTAGACAATTGGCCTCCCTCAGAATCTCTATTGTTATTATTGTTCTGATTCATCAGTTCCAATTTTCGTAACTCAAACGCCATCCTTTCTTTTTCCAGAGCAATTTTCTCTCTCTCCCTCTCCATTTCCATTCTCTGTCTCTCTAATCTTTCTTCTTTTTCCATTCTCTCTATTTCAAATTGCCTTTGTTTCTCTCTTTCCCTTTCCTCCATTTTTTCTCTCTCTAATCTTTCCTCCATTTCAAATTGCCTCATCCTCAGTTCATGCTGTTGGGCTATGAGCATTTTTTTGAGTTCTGGGTTCTGTTCTCCCGTGCTCTCATCCTGCACTGAGCCAAATTCCTCCTCAGAACCTTGGTCCACCTGTGGGTCTTTCACTTCACCCATTTCTGCCATTTGGCTTCGAGTCAAGGGCATAATCCCCCCCCAGAACAGGCTGCTTTCGAAAGTCAAGCCTCAGAATAAAGCGACCACTTTTTTTTCTCTTTTGCCTCAGAACCAGCCTTCTATAGATTGCTGCTGTTCTTCAGCACTAACTTGCAACTGTTGCCAGCCGGAGTCCACCCCCCTCTGCTAGGCCTCTCAGCAGACAAGCTAGATCACTGTTATTTCACTCAGGTTTGTCTCAGCCTTTTCCCGCCAAAACAGGTTGCCTCAGAGCTCCCTAATCTAGTCTCCCCAGTTGGCACGTTCTTCCACTAGCGCACCTCCCCGTGAGGTACGCCTAGAAGATTACCTACGCACCCTCAGATTGTCCCTGACTAGACCCCCCTTGCTCTGGGCACACTTGCCAAGGCTTTGCTGGACCACTGGACAACTGGACCAGTCGTATCCCACACGCTGGACACCAATCAATGTGACAAACCCAGACCTACTGGAGGATGCCACAGTTTCACTAAGCTGCCACCAACCATTCCCTGTAAGAAGTCACACAGACCAGGGATGGATTTTTAACAAATAAAAGAATAAGGTTTATTTAAACAACACACAGGGAAAATAAAATAATCAAGTGAATAAGATACAGTAACGTGGCTTAGTCTCAATCATACATACACCAGTTTGGTTCCCACAGAACACCTTTAAATCAAGCACAGACCCTGAACCTATCAGTTCTGGCTACCCATACAGACACCTGAACCTATCAGGTTGGTACTGACTGACACACAGTAGTACCCTGTCTGACACACAGACTCCCACTCAAGCTTCTTCTCTCAGCTCTCCTCCAGCTTCTTCTTACCTCTCCACACAGGATCCCCATATATATATAGTACAGCCCCTCCTCCTGATGTCCCGCCTTCCACTCCCCATAGGATGGAACTTTCCCTCCAAACCCATGACAGACAGGTAACATCAGTGCTGTATGTAACAGACCCAGGTGATGACCAACCCAGTATGGATTCCTGTTTATTCCCTCTCATCATAATTCATGATTGGTGGACACAGTTGGTCTGGCTTGGGAGGCCCTTCAAGTAGCAACACTACAGTCAGCATAGCTCTCAACATCACTGAAGCACACAAGCCCCTCTGCCTCAACAAGTCCTGTATCAATGGAGGACGGGTGATGGGGGTTTCCTCTTCTTCTTCTTCTTCATCATGTTTCTGAAGTTCATAAGTACATCTAAACAGATTAACATATGAGCTGTGAAGTTTTTGTTTAAGCCAACTCTAAGGTAAGACTTCAGTAATCTTTAGATGCACATTATTCCCTGAAAGGAAAAAAACATGGTAAAAATTACAAGCAGAAAACACTGATCAGACAGCAATCCTAAAACACACAAAAGTATTGGTGGCCATACAGACAATCTTGCATAAATGGGCTGATCAAACATATGTTGTGAAATAAAAACACCTTGTGATTGTTCAAACTAGAGAGAAAGAACTGAACCTCTTTACGTGCTCTTGTTCAGCTGTTCAAGGATTGTTCAAGGGTGGCTACTCTGAGATTAGACACAGACTGAAGCAATTGCCACCTTCTTCTTCTTCTTCTTCTTCTTCTTCTTCTTCTTCTTCTTCTTCAGTATCGATGGCTGAGATACTATGACTTTTCTACAGTCATTGAGTCAGTGAGTGGCCTTTCTCTCTTTGGGCCACACTGTACATTACAGATAACTCTTCCTTAGAACTGAAGTCCTTCAGCGTTTCAAAAATCAAATTCCAGTAAATCATCAAGTTCCTACAATCATGTTTGGAATCAAAACTTGTACCTTTCTGTTATTGACCAATTATAAATAAAAATAGCCGCCTAGAGTGGTCAAAATGACTAGATAGGCGGGGTATAAATACAATAAATAATAATAATAATAATAATAATAATAATAATAATAATAATAATAATAATAATAATAATAATATAAATAAATAAATAAATAAATAAATAAATAAATAAATAAATAAATAAATAAAAACAAAGCAAAATACTTTGCAACCTACAAGAGATGTGAGAGGCTCCTGCTGTGATAATCTAATGTTTTCAGCACTTAAGGAATCCCCTTTTTTGTTTACTTGCTCTTGTAACATACAGTTTGGCCCTTAGCAGCTGCTTTATATCATATACTGAGGTTTTTTTTTAAAAAAAATTCATCTCACTGTTTACAGATTGTACTGTGTCTCAGGCAGCAATCCAAGATCTGTACTAGTTCCGCTTATCTGGGAGCAAGTTCCATCGAAATCAATGGGACTTTTTACTGGGTTGAAATGTACTGTGGCTTTAAAAATCTTGGCAGTTTTTTCACATTTACATCTTCACATTGTAACAACACCTGAAGGCCTGGTTTAGAGTACATATGGATCACAGAGAAATGGGACAATATATTTCTCTCTGTGTCTTATGCACAAACCAGATACATGCATATATATTTGGCTGTAATTTAATGCTTTTTTGAAAAAAATATTCAGGCAGTTTGTGTAAACTTCCTTGATTCCTGGCAGACCAACAAGTCAGCTGCAATCTCCCAGCATAATAAATGCCTTGGTTCAGATTCTTCTCTCTGCTCTGTGTAGGGTTTGTCTGCAGCTCATTAAAATGCTAAAGGCTCTATCCTGAGTCCAGATGTGTTTTTTAAATGTAGCTCAGCAAGTAATGACTGGATGTAGTGAAGGATCTTTCCTGTCTTTTGCAGTTCCCGTTTCACAATTTAAGTGCATTACAATGAAATCACTGCGGCCATCAGCGATGGTTTTCTGAAGTAAGTTATAACCACCAACTAAAGTGTGTGACATTTCATTAAAAACCCACCACGCGGCATTCAGCAATTTGAAAAAAATTAACAGCCTGTAAAAGTACACCTTGAGCCCAGCATTACCTATGTGAATGCTCTAATTTCAGCAAACATTACAATCAATCCTTCTGCTTGGATTTCATATCTACCTCTGCACTCAACAGCTGCAGGAAGTCAGAATGAAGGAGCATTTGCAGGGAAGAAGTAATAGGCAGGACGAATGTGCTTAACTCTTGCCCCTCCCTCTCCTGTTCTTCTCTTTTCCCCACTTTTCCTTCATGACAGATGAAACCCCATCTGGGAAAAGTGGAAGCACCACCAGCCAATGAAATTGATTCAACCTCTATCCCGGGCTTGGTGAAATTTCTTCCATTGCTTTGATTGAGTCTGTCATAGTGACTCTATGTCAAATTGGGAGAATCGGCAAGTATGTGCCAGCCTGTCATTCCCACAGATTGCATAAGACCTTCTTCCTAAAACTCTTTGCTATTTCAATGAAATTAAACCCTCTCCACCCCTTGAACTTTGGCTAGCTTTCATTTGCGTCCGTTCTCTGGGAAATGCAACACAATAATCCACTGAAATGATGTTTTTCCCCATTTTTAAAAAACAGTGGTCTTTATACACAGCATTGCAAATGGAAGAGAAGCTTTTAGTGAAATGCAATCCCTATAAAGATTGCAGTCCTATTACAGCAGGAAAAGTCGAACAAATTGCACCATAACTATTTCTTCAAAAAGCAAAATTATGACTCCACTTTAGGTGTGCAATATTCAGTGTGCAGTGTAAAGGCAGTCTAGCATGTTTGAAATTAGTGCATCATAAACTTAGTGTGTTTGCCAAGCCTCTCTATAATTTATGGTCTGAGGACAAAAGTGGACAAATACTGTGACCTTCTTTCAAATCTCAGTTTGCACACATTGAGAATATTATTCCAGGCTAAATAACACAGCCTCACACCCCATGTGCTGCAGACAAGGTGGGCATAGGACTCAGCTTCCTCATCACCCCTTCTACATCATTGCCAAAGGCAATAAAGTGCCCTAACAGTCAAGTCCAAAGTGAAAGAGGAAAGCATTCATTTGTTGCTTAGCCCTATGTTAATCATCCATGTTTGCAGGGGAATGTGTTGGAATATTACAATCTTGCATGCTTCTCCTTTAACACTTTATGCCAATAGACAGCATGCTCTCCCTGCTCTTTCCATACCTCATAATCCATGAGATCGCACTTTCCTTCTTGCTGCTTTTCCTCCCTCTTCAACTTCTCCAAGGACAGATGTATTGAGATCTAGCTCCACATTATATAAAAGAACAAAACCATGCAATGTGAGGTTTGTTGTTTTTTTTTAAAAAAATCTTTCCTTTTCCAAGGGAGTGAGTGAGACTGAGCAGATCCCGCCAGTATTTTTTCTGTACCAAACAGGGGAAAACAAAATTCCAAATCCATCTAACAAAAAATAGGGAAATAAATTTAATAGGGTAAGAAAATTGGATTTGACAAAATTTTGTCCCCAGAGCACAGTCAGTTGGCTCACTGATACTGTTGGTTTCCCCTGACACTGTCAGAAGGCTTTCAACAGAGACAGATGTACAGCAATATCTTAAGGCAACTAAAAAGGACCAGGGAATGCAGGAAAGTGATGTTTCCACATACTTTTCAATTGAGGTATGTTCTAAAAATCGTATCAAATTGCTTGTCATGCTAAACATGACCTTGACTGTAGAAAATGATATTGTTACTAAGTTTTGCTCAAAAAAAGGGGGGGGGGGCTCTGCAAGTTTTCATCTAAATAACCGGCTCTCTTCTTTCAAAAGGAAGGAGCTCAGAAATCCCAGGTTTCCATTCCTACTTTTTAAAAAATTCAGCTAGCTCTAAAGGTGAAACGTTCTAGGATCGCATTCACTACATATATAGAGAGTACTTTTGTCACAGCATATCATTTACTCAGTACACTATAAGGATTCTCCCTAAATGCATCATCACATGTCTCCATCACTGGGGCCATCTTGTGGTAGTGTTTGGGGCAAAGAGTATGATATATCACCTCTGTTTCACCTTCATTTATCTTTCCAGCACTGTTAACCTGAATGGTTAAGGTCTGTTCCAGCTTGACCAAATATATCAGAACCCTTGGTGACTCGTGTGACAAGATAACAAAGTATTTTGAAGATAAAATTGCTTATATCTCCTGCAATTGACATCAGAGTTGCAGCAGTGCTTATGGAGGCATCCAGAGCTCTATCTAGTACAGTTCTATGGGGTCCATTTCAATCATGAAGGCCAAAGGATATAACTGCAGTGTTAGGAAGAACTGGGCTCACTACCTGTGTATTCCACCGTGTATTCCGCCCTTGCTCATCTTGGCTAATCACATTTAAGAAGTGGTAGATTCTTTGGGTCCAAAGGATGATTTATGACTCTATGTGAAATAGACTGGACCCATACACCTTGCAAGAATCAGTTACATGGCATCTCCTTAAGAAAATGTCTTTGAATTTAGAACACTGTAATCCTTATTACCTAGTTGGAAATATCTCAGTTCGGGGCAGGGTGTGTAAACAAGTGGCATCACTTCACCTCCAGATCCTCATGGATGAAAAATATTAAAGGTAAAGGTAAAGGTTCCCCTTGACAATTTTTGTCCAGTCGTGTCCGACTCTAGGGGGCGGCGCTCATCCCGCTCTTCAAGCCATAGAGCCAGCGTTTTGTCTGAAGACAATCTTTCCGTGGTCACATGGCCAGTGTGATTTAGACACGGAACGCTGTTTACCTTCCCACTGAGGTGGTACCTATTTATCTACTCGCATTTGCATGCTTTGGAACTGCTAGGTTGGCGGGAGCTGGGACAGGCGACGGGCGCTCACTCCGTCGCGTGGATTCGAACTTATGACTGCTGGTCTTCTGACCCTGCAGCACAGGCTTCTGCGGTTTAGCCCACAGCGCCACCACGTCCCACTGCTGAAAAATATTATTTTGACTCATTTCAGTCTGGTTTCAGGTCAGTTTCTGTCACCAAAACAGTCTTGGCTGTACTGAGATGACCTATCTTGGGTTGAATACAGGGAAAATGTGATCCCGACATGTTGACGATGATTTTCTACTTTACTAACTTTTTGAGGTGGGAGTAGGAACTATGGTGTTAGAGTGACTCAGATCCTACTTTCAGAATCTGTCCTAGGCAGTAATACTGGGAAATTGCTGCTTTCTCATAGTAGTGGTGCTATAGAGTTCTACAGGCTCAATCTTGTTCCCTGTTTAAACTTCTATATGAACTTGCTGGGATATATCAGCACACTGGCACTGATCGTCTCAATGAGGTGAAGATACGAAGATGCTGAATTTACTAATATATAGCAAGGTTAGGCTAATAAACGGTGTGTGTGACTAGACAGCTGAATTACCCCAGCCTGGTTCAGTCTAGATTATGTTAAACAGGGTTACTCTGGGGAATTGTATGCTATTTTGGTGTTAATCACATCACACTACAAGAGTATACTGATAGCATGATCAAGGCGTCTTTTCCTTTAAAGGGAAAGCATCCCGTTTCTCAAGATTGTTATGCAACCTAAACAAACTACACAAGATGGAACCTGTTAACAATCTTGAGACATGGGAAGTTTTCCCTTTAAGTCTTCCTTGCTGCTCACCCTTGGAGGGGACAAGAGGGGAAATTTTGCATTTCTTTTTAATTGTTGCAAACTAATGCAGTACAACAGTGATGCTTTGAGAGGACTTTTTAAAAAGACATTGCAAGGCACTGCTGATGCAGCAGCAACAATTAAAAAGAAATGAAAACTTCCTCTCTCTTATTTGGCTTCTGCAAAGGGACAATCAACCAGGTTCAATCCCATGGATCACACACACTGGGACTGAGCCAAAATGGAGTGATTCTTCTTGCACATAAAAAAAGAGTAGCCCTTGACAGGGAGCCAGAAAGATACAAATGGAAATACTCTAAAGATGAGAATGGCTGGTGGTCGGATTCCAAAAGATCTCCTGTATGGAGAATTAGTGCAAGGAAAGAACCTCAGAGGGAGACCACAGCTGCAATACAAGGATATCTCCATCGGGATCTGAAAGCTTTAGGAATGGACCTCAACAGATGGGAAACCTTGACATCTGAGCATTCAGCCTGGAGGCAGACGGTACAGCATGGCCTCTCCCAATTTGAAGAGACACTTGTTGAGCAGGGTGAGGCAAAGAGGAAGTCACAAAAGCAGCAAAATCAGGGAGCTGGACAGGGGAGAGATTGTATTTATCTTCAGTGTGGAAGGGATGGTCACTTTCGAATTGGCCTTCTCAGCCACACTAGATGCTGTTCCAAGACCTCTATTCAGAGCATGTTAACACAGTCTCTTGAGACTGAAGGATGCCTACCAAGGACGGGCTGGTTTGCGTTGGCACTGATGTTATCTGGTTGCCAGCAAGAGGAGCAAACCTAGGCTGTCCTCCATGCAGACCAAACAGTGGGACAAGTTCCTGTGTAGTCACAGCCTGAAGCTGAAGTCTTACAAATTGGAAGCATTATGAACAGTTTCTACATCCAGAAAAATCAGTGTCTGCCCTATTCTGGATGGAATTTTAAAAGCAGGTGTCAAATTTGGAAGGGTTCCTAGCTTTGTCACTAAAAGAACTCTAGTATCTTTAGCTGTTCTGTAAGTTCTAGCTTTGTCTGGCCATGTTGATTCATTCTCTGGTAACCTCCAGGATTGTTGCAGTACAGAAACCTCAGCCAATATAGAAGGCAGCCACCCGAATACTGACTGTTTTATTCAATTTGTGTATGTATCTCTGTTTTTAAAAGCCAGTAGCTGCTTCTTCACTTTCATCTGTTGGTATTTAATTGTTAAAACCTTCAGATCCCAGTTTCTGAAAGAGCACTTTCCCCCATATCGACCTGATTGCTTCTTGAGATGCTTATCTGAAGCCCTCCTTCATGTGCCTCTTTCATCTGAAGCATAATGCACCATAAGAGAAATATTTTTTTCCAGTGGGGTTGTCTGTCTCTTAAACATCCTCCCTAGAGACTTCTAAAATTACAATCAGGGATGTGCCATTCAAGAATTCCTAACACCGAGACACACACACACAGATGCCTACATTTCACTTACCTATATTTTAGACTGTCTTAGGCCTACCTACTGTACATTAAAATGAAAATGCCACCATGTTTGCTGCATGTTAGGCTTTATAGAAAGCACTCCCAAAGGGTGCCTGCCATGAAGACAGTGTGTTCTTTGGGTGTATAATTCCCGCAAAGACATAGGCTTCCCAGGAAGCACTGGGGCATTTTCCATTTTTGTACACGAAAGAAGTCTCAGAAAGTCTAGAAGATAAGCCCTGTTCCAAGTAAGTGATATGTAGGTGTCTGAGGGGGTGTGTCTATGGGGCAGAAACCCTAGAATTCTCCCTGGGGAATTACTGGATAATTTTGGGACTTGGGAGTCCAAACGACAACAATAACAAGAATGGCACATCCCTAATTACAATTATTTTCGTAGCAGCCATTCTTTGAGCAGAACAGGGTTCAGAGTAATCAAAATATTTTGTTCTGCTTGTTTCACAGTGTGAGAAGTTGAGTCAAGATCTGAAAAGACATCAGTCCACACAACATGTGAGCCAAACATAAATGCCTGCATATGCAAACCCACAAGTAGGCGCCGCCTTTCTGAACATCTGCTAAATGTACAGGTTGGAAGTGAGGTATGCATTCTGTCTAGTACCTTAAGAGTACAAATGGGAAAAGCATCTAAATAGCAATGCTGGAAAAGGAACCAGTGATGTAGTAATGTGCAGGAACTCACCGTTTCCATTCCCATAGCCTTGCCACCACTTGAGACTACAGAAAAGCAGGCAGCTGTGTGGATCCATAACAACAAGACACTTGTAGCTGTTTTCTCAAATCTGCGAGGAGTAGGTCTTTTTGTACAACTACTGGGTGTTAATTGACCACTCTAGACTTTGCCCCCCTCCGAAATCCTCTGGAATCAAATTAGTGCAACACTGTTGCTGGGAAGATCTGTTTCCCACAGCTACAGTGGGGTCTGCAACCAAGTGCTTGGGAGGGGAACAGATGATATCAACATGTGTGATAAAAGAACAGATGTGTTCACCCTATGACTTCTGGTTCCCCTCCACCGATGCATACAGGTCTCCTCAGACTCCCTCCTATGTGGAAGAAAGTCTCACTAAATAAAATGGTTCCTGCTTCCAAGCAAGCATACACAGAATTGGCCTGCAGTAAGTCCTTTGCCCACACTTTTAGGTAGGGTGTGGGAGTGATTCTGTCCCATGTCCTAGGCCTGCCAGTTATTTTGTCTGAAGTCAATGTCAAAGAACATCAGATTTTTCTCACTGTGTTCAAAGGTTTTAATCCTAGGATTAGAAATAAGGTTGCAGTTTTTTTAGAGTCTTGACTCTCAGACTCGTTTGCTTAGAAACAATGGAAGTCTTCACATGTTTACTAGTTCCAGAGGTTTTCACATTTGGGTGCCCTCTGGCAGTGTGACTGAAATCTCCTCAGCTCTCTTTTAACTGGAACAACACTTGATTACTTCACTCTGATTAATGGAATAAAAGTCCTCGTCTGGCCAACTGATTATTCCTACAATTTGTTCTTGGGGAAGGTATTGATTCATATTGTGTACAGTTTCATTTGTGAATTATCTAGAATCTTTCTCATAAAAAGTCATTTGAGATATGGAAGCAGCAACAACATGAACTAGCTCCAGGGATTTGATGAATTTGCATATGACGGGTTATAAAACCAGAAAATGAGATATTTATGCCCAAAACCCTACATTATAGAAATCTTGCTTCAGGGAAGACATTCAGGAATGGATTGTGTATCAACATCCAAAATAGTGCTTTGAAGTAATAGGATGATCTACAAATAAAATAAAATATATAGAGAACCATTTCAGAAATTGTACGGATTCATTAAACACAGAAATTCAAGCAAGAGTTTTAAGAGACCAGCTCCTCTGTCTCTATATGAGTAGTTATAATAAAGTTCTGTTAGTACTTTAGTGCAATATTCATTTTTATTCAGCTTTTACCCCAAGGAAAGTAGGTATAGGTTTGCAGCCTCAGTTAGTTTGTACTCTATCCTCCCAGAAATTGGTTTTATTTCTTAAAGTCACTTCATTATTACATCTATTTATTTCACTGTATGGTATTTTCCCCATGAACTTATTTACCATTACAGTTATTAAATTAGTTTTTTTAAAACTTTTTGGTGTCTTTTTCTGAAAATTTTGGGGGAGGGGAGCACTCTCAAAATGAACGTCATTTTGTCCCCCATAGAAACCAGAAAAAATAATTAATAATCAAAAAGTATAATATCACCACTAATTGCATAGTTTCTGAAAGGAATGCTTTATTGCATCCTTGTTATGCAACAGAGTAGTGCCTTATAAGTAACATTATTACTTGTAATTTATTCCACCTTCTGTCAAAAGTTTTAGTTATTCCAGATCTCTCTCTCTCTCTTGTTCTATTCTAAGTCTGTATACATGCAAGTATGCGTGTACCAATATTACTAGGCACGTTTAGAGCATGAGGTGCTACTCTAACCATTGACCCTTGACTAACTGGACCTTTTCAGTTTAGATGTGATGGCTTCACAATCCCTGCCATTCTCAAAATGAATTCCTCCATGACTCCTTTTAAGCTAATGTCTCCTAGAATCCTTGTTTAGAGATCTAACTGGCTTTGTAATAGATCAGGATGTCAGCTTCTCTAGATCCCATAAAGCTAAGATGCCCATGATTGAATTAGGAGCTTAAGTGTACTTTACTCATAGACCATGAAACATCAGTCTGTTTTTAAAGCACACTCAGTGCCAAATGACCTTGCCAATTTTGATCTGAACTTCTACCAGAAAAATACATTATTTTTTAATCTTGGCATTGTAAATGGATTTATTATTTCTAAGTGTTAAGATTATTTTAAGTACTGTTATCTTTATCAGTCTTTTGAGCAGAAAACTAATAAATGGGAGCAGGAACAGGAAAACGTCCTGTCCCAAATCCTGTTTGTTTTTCCTCCACAAGAACCAGCCGATGTGTGTATGTGGCTGACTTTTTTCACCAATTGCATAAGAAGATATTTACTATTGTAATTTACTATTGTAAACACAGTGATTTCCAGTTTATGTAACTGCATGCTGAAGATTGTTGGAACAGTTATATTATGCAGTTGCTAACAGAATTCTATCCTTGGTAAATTGACATGTGTCTATGCTCAGGCCCTTTTGGATGAAACCAACACCCTGGAACCATTTCAGTCTGGCTTCAGGCCATGCCACAGTACAGAAATGGCACTGGCCGCACTGTTTGAGGACCTGCTGAGGGAGGCAGACAGAGGAAAAGGGTCTCTGTTGGTCCTTCTCAATATCTCAGCCACCTTCCATACCGTTGACCACAGTATTCTCCTGGGGAGGCTTTCTGAGCTGGGAATCGGTGGTCTGGCGCTAGCCTGACTCCGATGCTTCTTGAGAACCTTCCCCAGAGAGTAGAGCTTCGTCTCTGTGGAATCTTAATTGTGGGGTACCACAGGGCTTGATTATCTCCCCAATACTGTTTAATATCTACATGAGGTCACTGGATCAGGTCATCAGGGGGTGTGGGGCTTCATGTCATCAGTACACTGCTGCCACCCAGCTCTACATCTCCTTTTCTCCATCAACAGTGGATGCCGTTTCGTCCCTTCAGCGCTGTCTGGAGGCCATACTGAGGTGGATGCAGGTGAATGGTCTGAGGCTGAACCAGGACAAGACGGAGGTCCTGAAGGTGGGTGGCTCTGATACCAGTGGTTTGGGGAAATCCCTCTCTTTTGGGGGGGCAGCTCTCACCACAAAGAATTTGTTCACAGTCTGGGGGTCCATCTTGACCCAGCGCTCACCATGGAGACCCAGGTAGCGTCAGTGGTCTGTACTGCCAATTTCCATCTTCGGCGGATTGCCCGGCTGTGTCCCTATCTTGATATGGGGGCCCTCACCACTCTGGACCATGTGTTTCTAGTCTCAAGATTAGACTACTGTAACACGCTTTACGTGGGGCTGTCTTTGAGATTGATGCAGAAGCTCCAAATGGTGCAGAATGCGGCGGCCAGACTTTTTACTGGGTGAGAAAACATCAACATATCTCCCCTACTCTGGCTGCCCTGCATTGGCTGTCCTTTTGTTTCTGCACTGATTTCAAAGTACTAATGATGACATATAAAGCCCTAAACAGTCTAGGACCTCAATATTTGGCAGAACGCCTCCTCCCACCTAGATCTACCCAAATAACATGCCATCAATCCCCAGCAGTTCAGAACCCATCACAAGACTAGCAGCTGCAAGAAGTTATTTTCAGACATCCTGGTTGGGAGATTTTGGGAGGTGTAGTGCAGAAAAGTAACTTTTCTAAGCTTTTCATTAGAAGACCTTGTAGATTCCTCACATCTCCTTATTTTTCTAAAAGGAGCAGTTCCAGCATCAACATTCAGTATGACTGGGCATCTGATGAGAATTAGGCACCTGTGTGGGGTCTTCTGCTGACTGGAGCCTACAAAATGGCAGATACCCAATGATGCCAAGTAGAACTATACAAGAAGTGTTTCCTGGTGTTTGGATGCTAGTGCGAGGAGACAGCAGTATTTTCTGGAGTGGCTGAAGGAGAAAATGAGCAGATAGATAGTCATGGCCTTTAACTGAGATGGCTAAGCAAATGAAAACAAGTGCAGTTCTTTTAGTTTAAAGGTCCCATGTTTGAAATACCATGCACCAATTAGCAAGCTAGGGGATCCAGTTGGATTCTCTCCAAGTGTAACCTGGTGAAGAACACATTGCAGTTGTCAAGATAATCAGTGTCATCAAGGAATACTGAAGAGTTACAGGATCACCACCTTCTTAACCACCTTAGCCAGAAGCGGTAAATTTGAGAACTTTTACATCAGAACTTTTAGGTCATCAGTTTTGTGACAGGTTCCTTAGGAAGAGATAGACCCTTCCTGTGAGGAAGCATTTACAGTCTCCCTTAATCATGGCATCAGAGTCACCTTTGTACTTTTGAGTAGGCAAGAGGAGCAAGGATAAAGTGCGCAGGTGGTAATGCTCACAACTCCAGGCACCCTGTCTACACCCTTGAGATTTACAAATTGAAAAGAATTCCAGTTATAAAGACAAGCAGCTGACAAAATTACATCAGCTTGACTTGCCTCAATATCAGAGTCCAAGCCTAGCTGAATCCAACAGACTTTATCTGCAAAGGTCACTGGGCTAGTCGGACAAATATAAATTTATACAAATACCCTGAAATGTTTGGATACAAATTGAATTGGATAGGCTACACATCGTCTTGAAGCAAATGAGTTGTGATTTGTAAGACAAATAATTCAAAGCTAATGTAATTTATCCCTAGAATTTAACCAAATTTACAATATTCTATATATTTCAGACATAAATATTTTGGGGTTGAGTGGGTATCCCACCATGTGTACTATTCAGCCATGTGAGGAGTATTTTTGCAGACTCCTCCCCACCCCCCACCCCCGAGAAACACACATTTTAAACTCCTATATGCAGACAGACATGAATCTTCTTCATGCTGCCTGGAAGTACAGATCCTGAAACTGAGGCTCCAATACTTTGGCCATCTCATGAGAAGAGAAGACTCCCTGGAAAAGCCCCTGATGTTGGGAAAGTGTGAAGGCAAGAGGAGAAGGTGATGACAGAGATGGTTGGACAGTGTCACTGAAGCAACCAACATGAATTTGACCAAACTCCGGGAGACAGTGGAAGACAGGAGGGCCTGGCATGCTCTGGTCCATGGGGTCAGGAAGAGTCAGACACGACTTAATGACTAAACAACAAAAGCATTCTTTCCCTCTAAGAAAGCAACACACAAACTCACAGACCAAGTGCAGGAAAACAACTTATCCTACGCTTCTACAAATCCCAGCAGAACTTTTGACTAATTATACTAGATTGATTTATGCAAATTACACATAGTATGCAATTTGTACAGGATATGCAACCTGCATAAAAATTGTCCAGTTAACATCTGCATAAATCTTTTATCCTTTCCCTTAATACAGAAAGCACAAACACACAGTAAGAACTAACCTATGATTTAAAAGGTGTAAACAATCGTTCCAAAGCTTTTGCTTCTCAAAAATCCACATGAGGTAGCAGCAGTGCTAATTTTACTCATTTGAAAAATCTATGTAAAAATTATTGAACCAGTTTCACTCTCTATATATCTTCCCTCTCATAAAGCAAGGACAATATTGTGGGGTTTTTTACTGGATGACGGAACTCATCCAATGTACATCTTTTACACACCCAAGCATTTGGTTGGTGTTCTATGTAAGACAAAATTTGTACTGGAAACTTTGTACTATACAGTACTTATGGAGCAACACATAGCTTTCCTGTACAGAAAATCAAGGCTGATGGAGCAAAAAGGCATAGGCCATCTCCTTTTTCTACTCTAACCAGAAAATTTCACAGGGATGAGGATTTTCTCTTTGAGGAATCCTGACCCTATGAGAAAGTGTAATTCAACAAGATTAAGAAATTTAGTGGGGATTCTCCGTGTAGCACAGTGGACTACGACTCTGGAGAACAGGATTGAATCCCTGCTCAGCCATGGAAACTCACTAGGGGAATGGAACTGGTAAAATCACTCCTTAAATATCTCACTTACCTTGAAATTCCCGTTAGGATCAGTCTAAGTCAATTCTGACATGATGACATAGAACACACACACAAGAAATTTGGCAAGTATTTGTTACATGCTTTGGTGCAAGCTTTCTTGACACCTCCCCTTTGCAGCTAGATTAGGGTCTTGGGGGGAAATCCCCCCCCATTAGAATTTCCAGAATTTTCTAGCCACTGGTTATTCTGGAAGAGACTGGGGTGCTTTCATCTAAAAAGAACCTTTCCTATGCTGAGTGTTCCTGACTGACAAAAGCTCACACAGCATGGATACTTATCTATTGTCACTGGGGTCCTCCCTGTGAGGAGTACCGAAAGGAGTAGTGATTTAGGGACGAATTTTTACAAGCTTAACATAGATTGGCTTTCAACTTATCTGAGCTCATCTTTGATCAGGCCAGAGCCAGGCAGCCTCAGTTTCATTTCCTTTCTGTCCTCTTTCATTTCTTTGCAAACCCTTTTTGCCATGCTGAAACCTGCAAACAGATGGGGCATCTCTAGAAAGGCAGAAAAAAGAAACCGTCATGAGGTCTCGAGGCCCCTGAAGTGACTGCTTAAACCTGACTCCGAGCACAGATGGCAAGGGATGCTGGACTGGAGGCAAGATATCTGATTACTTAATTCAAATTCCCTGGGCCTTCTTTTGAAATTTAATGGACAACAGGTAGTACAGCTTATAATATGGTTTTCTTCTGCTTCAGGCTCTTTGATTCCAAAAGGAAAAGATGGCCCAACTAAACCATCTAAGAAAGTCGAAAACACACAGAGCGAGCCAGCCAGCAAGCAAGAGGGGTGGGGGGCTGCAAGCTTTGTCTGCAGGTCTGTGTGGCGAATCCTAACTTTGTTATTAAGCTAATGATATTGACAGCAGTAAAACCTTCTGTACTGCTCTTCTGTGGA
The DNA here is from genome assembly GCF_051106095.1 of Pogona vitticeps. Lineage (NCBI taxonomy): Eukaryota > Metazoa > Chordata > Lepidosauria > Squamata > Agamidae > Pogona > Pogona vitticeps. The sequence continues at coordinate 93,848,216 of NC_135783.1, read as the reverse complement.
AGGACGCATTGGCTTAGGAGCAATTAGCATCAATTATGACAGGGCTCACTGGGAACTGTGTGCCTAGCCTGCTCAGCCTGCAGGTGCAGGATTATTATTCCAGTGACCTTTCACTCCCGGAGCACATAATGACTCCAAGGGGTGGGAAGCAGTCAGAAGGGAGGCTCATGCCTGTTCATCTTCCTTAAGCATTATCAGGTAGCTGGGCTATTCTTGCTAGATTCCAAGAGATGAGATCAGCATCAGAAGTGACAGGGAGGGCAGACTATCTTATCCGGGACACCGGCTTTCTCTGTTGGGGTTTCTTTATCCATAGACTCGCTTTTGTGTATGTCAGAATGCAAGGATTCGTCTAAAGGCAGAAAGCAAACTTAGAATGTTATCTGTGAAAGAAAACAGAATAAAAACACGTAAATGAACATAATCCTGAATTGACTGTTTTCAGTGGTGGTCATTGCCATCCTTATCACACACTTTGAGAGAATACTGTGTTGTTGTTTTTTTAAGTGCAGATGTGATCCTGGGTCCTTGTTGGCATTCAAATGCGTGCTGATTAGCAGTTGTCATGAAGTTTGCCCATGAAATGCTAAAGATCTTTCAGATGACATGTAGAGCGGGCAGGTGTTTCCTCATAATAGGGAGTAGATTTGATGAAGAGCCAAACAGCTGTTTCAAGAAGAAGAAAAATGCTGAGTTCAAGAAAGACAATCCCAAACATAGTTTTAAAAAGCCAACCAAGAGTCTGCTAAAGAATTTAAGATCAAATTGTCTAATAATTTGTGTAATAATTTGTCTAATAATTTATCAATGAGATGATTGTAGGGTGATAACTCCCTTTCCCCAAGAGTAATGAAAAAAATATTTCTCTCTGAAATTCCTACTAAGAAAATTAAAACCTGGAGGAAACACCAACATAGTATCTCAGGCAGAATTCCTCTGAAGAGAAAGAGTTTGTATTTGTATCGATAGATCATTAATCTGATGTGTGGAATTCCCAGATTTCCCATTAATTAGGCATTTCCATGGAGGAGGAGCCATTTGCAGCAAAAAAAAAAAAAAAAACCAAAAGAAAAAAATTATGTGGTGGCACTTTACAGAATAACTGGTTTCATTCAGTATCATTTTTTGTGTACGGCAAGCCACTTCAACAGATATATAGAACACTACCTCAGGAGGCAGACCTCTATGCATAGACAAGAGAGTAGGGAATGTTAAATTGAATAGCAATGCAAAAAGGTGGCAGCATGGAGACAGTGGTCAGCAAGAGTGATTCAATAGTCATTGGTAGGTACATCCAAACAGATTAACATATGAGCTGTGAAGTTTTTGTTTAAGCCAACTCTAAGGGAAGACTTCAGTAGTCTTTAGATGCACATTATTCCCTGAAAGGGAAAAAAAAAGCATGGTTAAAATTAGAAGCAGAAAACACCGATCAGACAGCAGTCCTAAGGCACACAAAAGTATTGGTGACCATACAGACAATCTTGCATAAATGGACTGATCAAAAATATGTTGTGAAATAAAAACACATTGTGCCTGTTTAAACCAGAGAGAAAGAACTGAACTTCTTTATGTGCTCTTGTTCAGCTGTTTTGGAACCTGGCTTTGAAGTTCTTTTGTTCAAGGGTGGCTACCCTGAGATCAGAGACAGATTGAAGCAACTGCCTTCCTCCTCCTCCTCCTCCTCTTCATGTTTCTGATGTCAGATGTATATCCATTGATATTTCTGATATCTAGATAAGACACTGTGAGGGTCGATGACATAAGTAGCACGTAGAACATCAGAGGATGAGCTGATGTATGGACACGTGATATGGTAAAGTACATTTTAGGACCTTTGATGATTCTGGTGAAGACATGGGCAGAGAGATGGCACCTGGGCCTGCAACTGAATCTAGTTCCTGTGTCACAATCTCTGGTGTGAAGTATATAGTTCCAAGGGCCAGGCTGATGGCAAACAGTGTCGGTGCTTCCAGCTGAACATCAACACAGCATGGCATTGTGGGACACTACGGGCATCCCTGGCCCGCCAGCAGGAATTTGAACTGGAGCTGGGCAGTTGGCTGCCTGGCATGCATGAAGGACATTTGCACCAAGTGATTCTTTTGGTGAGATGGTTTCCTGGCAACATGACCATGTCAGGCAAGATGGAGGGTAAAAGCCCTTCTGGTGGTAAAGGAAAGAGGAGTGAGTACTAAGCGCTCCTGCTCACTCCTTTAACCCCATCATGCCACATCCTCAGCTGGACTTAAGAATGATGGGAGCCTCCTTAGCGGTAGGTAAATGACAGGCCAGGAGTCTCAAGGGGAACTCAGGGAAGCTGCAATGCAGAGGGCTAGGAACCCAGGCAAAGGAAAAGGCATCATAACTGACACCCATCCTATCCTATATGCTTGTAGTTCTAGGCAAGAGACCAGGTTTGTTTAGCTTCCCCTGCAATCCAGAGATGAAAAAAGAACGTTCCTCTTACTGAGATATACATAACCCTCAGAGAGTAGTCCTTATTCACAGTGGCTCGCCCAAGTAATGTGTCTGCTTTCCCTCAGACAGGAATCCTCATCTTGCAAGCACTTTGCTCTCCTTTGATCCCAACCCTGCATGCGCATACCTCCTAGGTAATCCTGTTCCAGCACACTCTTATTTCTCTGGTGATATTGGTCTTGTCAAAGCTGGCAAAGGGTTGTTTTAAAATTCGGCAGCGATGAACACCTTATTTGCAACCTGGTATCCCTAAAGCTCCTTGACTGGTTAGCTCACTGTGTTGGAGTACCTGGCTGTTGGGAAGGCAGGGGCAGTATTTAATTCCAGAGGAAGCATCTGGTAAGTCACTTCTGAGTATCTGATGCCTAGAAAATCCTGGAAATGGTAGCCACAACTAGGACTCAGCATGACAACACACAAATAATAATAACCCTAAAGCTGGACCCTGTGCGGCATCACACGACAAGTGTAATCGCCTCTCACAAGCATTATGTCTCCACTGACTCCAATATGCTGCTGCAAATACTAAAGACTAGATTAAAATGCCAGACAAATGCAAAAATGTATATAAATTAAAACTCACTCCCAATGCATCATATTGCATGTTCACAGTATTGCTATAAAATATTTCAATTAAAACTGGTGAACAATAACATGAATCCTTCCACTTGTTCTTTTCAACGATATCAAATTCCTTTTATTCCAGGAAATATATCAGTGTTGTGGGCCTTTTTTGTTTAGTTTGGTTTTCTTAAAAAAAAAACCTTTAAATCCGTAAGAATGTTCACAGGGGAACAAAAACTTGCAGTGGAATTATAGTTGAAAGGAAATAGAGAAGAGCTGAATGGAAGGGAAAATCCTGTAATTTTTGTCAATGCACAAATGAACGTGCCACTTTTCTGCGAACTTAATCACTTCACAGAATGAAAGTGGAAAATAAGTTCTTGATAGGAAATTTGAAACAATTCAATGCCAGCTATTGTCAGCAGGCATTCCAGGGACTCAATGTTCACAATTGCTTAGACATGCTAGAAGAGGTACGTGACCAAATCTTTCCTGTGCATAACAATACAGGATCCAAACAGATAGCTTTTCTAACATCTGTAGAGTATGCACACACATGCACACACGCATGCACACACACAGAGTCTACAAACTTTCACATTTACAACTCAAATGTTTACAACTAAAATAAATGTTAGCTGCAGGACACGGTGTTTATACTGCAGCACTGCACCCAAGACTCTGCTCACGACCTGAGTTCAGTCCTGTTGGGATTAGGTAGCTGGCTCAAGGTTCACTCAGCCTTCCATTCATCTGAGGTTGGTAAACTGTGTACCCATCTTGCTGGGTGTGTGTGCAAAATGTTCCTTCAATAATTATGTTGTATACCACCCAGAGAATGCTTTAAGCACTATGGGGTGGTACATAAACATCACACTTCACTTTCCATTAAAAATATGTCTCATTGTATACTTGTGGCAAACATTTTAGATCTTCTTTATGAAAAAGAAACATTAAAAAAAATGTGTATTTCAACTATGAGCTTCCAACCCAATAGAGAGTCCAGGTATTCTAAGCTGACAGAACTATAGATAACCCAGGCTATTTGGTTAAAGACTGAAAAAGAAAGACACACCTGGTCTGAAGACAAAAGAGAAAGCAACGGTGTTGACCTCTCCTTATGCTGTCAAGACAATGAAACCAATTGGAAGTGTAACATGGAATGAAAATCAGAACTGGGATGACTATCCAGTTAGGGAGAATGTAGTCAAAATTCCAGCCAAGATTTTATCTACTCCATGAAGGCTCAGTGCCCTGTTCAACATAGAGGTATGGGTTTTGCTTCAACATGAGGGAAGAAACAAATTTCTCCTTCTCCTGCTGTTACAAAATAAGTTGGAAGGACCTTAGTTTCAAAGCCTGCTATATATTAGATGGCCATATAGGAATCAGGTTAAATATATACAGTACTGAAAGATAGATGGATAATAATCAGCAAATGTTAACTTTGAAAGTTGTGCTGGCATCCAATCGCTTCAAGCCCCAAGAGCCAAAGTCTCCTTGTCATCCCAAAAAAAAGAGTCACAGCTATTTCCATTTTTTTGAGGCACCAGTACATTAAAAAGCAAATATATGCCAAAATAGGGTTACAGAAATTGTGATACATTGTAAATTTGAGGCCCTCCATGAATGTGACAAAACCCAATCCTGGCTTCATGTGATAGGCCCTGGGTCTAAACTAACAAGGCAGACTTTACATACATATTAAAGTGATAAATTAACCCTCTTCCTAAGTTAGTGGAGTGGAACCTTGGGCCATGGGCTTATTCCAGCCAACAGATTTTCTTCATCAGGCCCCCTGCAACTTTCGCTTTTAAGGATAATTTGCTATTTATGGGATGGGAACTCTGATTTTCAGAACAGAAAAGTTTTGCATGTGAAAGAGTTTTGGTTTGCCACTTAAGAATGTTCTGCATGGAAGAGAAACTCTCATCCCACACTGGGAAGGTTTGGTACTTGTGCTTACTCCTGATAAGACATATACAGAATTGAGCTGTACCTTTCCTGCTTGAAAGCTTTATACTGGGGCAAATTGGCAATATATATTCCTGCCATTGCCTCTACAAAAAACGCAACTTACTTCCCAAACTGGCTTTCCTCCTACCCCTTATTAATACTCTACATATACTATCAGCAACATTGAGTTGCTGATGACAAGGATACAACTATTACAGTAAGTACTTTAAAATTATTTGCATTTAAAAAATGTCACTATTACCTTTACAAACCCTTTGGACAGATATTTATTATTTATTTGTCATAGATATATTTTCCATCTTTCCTTCAGAATGCAAAGGAGTCACAAATGGCTCTCTTCATTCTCTCCATTATCTTTTCAACAACACTGTGAAGCAGAGCAAGCTGAGAAAGAATGGCCCAAGGTTGCTTATGGAGTTTCAAGGACTGGTGTGAACCAGGACCCCAATCAGCCTAGTCCAGGCCAACACTCTTTGCCACTATATGTGTTCTCATTTTAAGATACTTTTGCAATCAAGTTGGTTCAGCTATCCTCCTGACAGATGTCCAATTCTGGGCACCGCACTTTAAGAAGGATACTAACAAACTGAAACAATTTCAGAGGAGGGCAACAAAGATGATCTATGGACTAGAAACCAAGCCCTTTGAGGAAAGACTGAACTGGGCATGTTTAGCCTTGAGAAACAGATATGATTGCTCTTTTCAAAAATATGAAAGTTTCTTGAAAAGAGCAGAACCTGTTATTGATCATGACAGAGTGCAGGACATGTAGCAATGGGCCCAAATGACAGGAAGCCGGCTTTCTATCAGAAAAAAAATGTTCTGTTAGAGCAGTAAAACAATGGAACCAATTACCTCAGGAGGTGGTGAGGACTCCAATACCGGAAGCATTAAAGAGACAATTACACAACCATACTTTGATTTGAATTCCTGCATTGAGCATGGGGTTGGACTCAGTGGCTTTATAGGCCCCCTCTAACTCTATGATTCTATGATCCCGACATTTCAGGTACTTTTTCTCCAGTTTGTTTCCAAAACTTACTTTTTCTTTGAAATCTAATTTCTCCCTTCTTAGATTCTCAACACCCTCACTAATTGCAGGCATTTTTAAAATTGGTTAACTTATTCTAAAATACTTATGAGCTGCCACAGCAAGCCCTATGATTGTTAGTAAGTTTAATCTTGGGTGCATTTTAATTGCAACACCTGAAGGTATCAGTTGAACTCTAATTTGGTGTTCTGCTTTTCACTTCAGAAGAGAAAAGGTAATTTAAACCTGCCAGAGATTTTTCCTCTTCTTCCCAACAAATGCTTAATCCAGCTGGTTTAAGAAACATAAATAGGCCATTGTGTTAATGCTGTTTAGACCATGCTGTAAATAAGATTATGGAAGGATGGTGCAAGTTATTCATGATTTACAAAGACGCTTCCCCCCCCTCCACTCCCTCTGTCTACCCTCTTTGGTTTCAGTTGCAGCCATTACATCTTCCTAGTCTTCATGTGAACCCACTTTTATTAACCTTAACAGTAACTCCTTTACTGTGACCAAAGGAACTAATGAATTTCCAGTGCAATCATATGCATCTTTTAATTAAGTCCCAAGGAATTAACTATGACTTACTCCCAAGTAAATTTGTATAGAATTGTAAAATGAATTATCCATCCAAAGATCCCTTCATAGTAGAGGTTTATGTGGGGGTGATTATGTTCTGTGTGTTCTGTAGCCTGGTTTGCATATATGTGGGGTTGTTTTGCTTTGGACTTCTTCAGACAAGATCCACTTTGCTTCAGATCAAGGAGGAAGCTTAGGATTGAAGTAGGTGAGATGCTGGCTTGCAGTTAACCTAGGATAAAATGTTTTTCCACTAAAGACACAATCCTTCAAAGCTGCTGTGTTTGCACAGTCAGTGAAGCCCATGCTTATCTCCCCATCCCTTGACCAATCACCAAACTAAAGCAAGCTAATTTGCAACTGCTCAGTATGATAATGAATTCATCATCTTCAGGGAGCTTTGGTTATAATGATAGGCTCACTGTGGCAGTTGTTTTGATCCTCTTTTTGATTTCTCAAAGTTTGGGATGTTCCTCGCCTTTCAGGAAAACTGAGAAAATGGCTGTAGTATCTTTTTAAATTTAGAGACAGAGTAATCCATTCTGAGTGGATGCTGGTGGAAAAGTTAAAGACAAGTAGATTAAGGCAGGTTATGCTACTTACCTTTACATTTGACTAAGAGTTACAGTATAAAAGACCTCTGCCTATGTTTCTCCTTGGGAGCAATATAAACAATTTCATATTTCTGATACTTCTTTAAAAACCTTAACACTGAACTTTGAAAGTATAGATTAATTTAGCACTTCTGCACAGTGGAAAATTTCTGTGGCTATGGTCTGGGGCAGCTGTATGTGTGTACAAATATGCACACATGTGCATGGTTGTGAAGACTCTTGCAAGATGTTCCATCACATGTACAGAGTCAGACATACATTGCTGAATATGTCTGGTCTGTCTCAAACTTACATTGAAAATATGGAATCTAAGGGCAAATACATGTATATGCATTGTACTCACAGATATGTCCCCTTCAGGTAGAGTTATTATTATAAGGAAAAGTTTTAATTTCCAAATTTTCCTACTTATTATATGAATACCTTCAAAAATGTCTTTCCCTTCTCTCTTTTCCCTATTGGTAACTGTCTGTAAATTTGCATATATAATATGAAGATACAAATATGTAGCACATCATCTTGCATCCCGTGAAGAGTTTACATTTAGAATTTCCATCTTCCTCTCTCAGACACTTTGGGCAATTTCTGCTCCCACATATCAGACAACTGCTTACAGTTCACAATAGTCATCAGTCTTTGTTGCAGAGTTTTTAATGCCTAATAACATTCTTTTTGCTGTACAATAAAAGTACATAGACTCACAGAGGATAATAGGTACAAGTCCCCCCCAGATAGTCCACTTGTTTCTCATTAAAGGTTTCAATAAGTCACACTGAGACATTAGTAAGAGAAAGAATAACAACATTTCATTACTGACAGTTTGAAAATTGCAGACTTGTGTATACTGCTATATTTTTTGCACTTATACTTAGCGACCAACTGAACAGATCAACAGCAATAAAAATCTACTTCCAATAGTCTAAAGAGAGGGAACGGAAGCACTCAGCAGAAAGGCAAGACTCTCTTTGAATTCAGAGGTTGAGATGGGGGTATTCATATACAAATATAAATATCATATTTGTATAAATACAAATTCATATTTGTATTCATATACAAATACGAATATCCCCGCACAGGTGGAAATAACGAGGGTCTGGCCTGTCCACTCACAATTTCACTGCTTCCGCCGGCTCCGTGGAGGCTTCCTATTGTGCTGTTGTCTGCAATCGATTACCCAGTCCTGGCAGGAGGCAGGATGAGAAGCCTCTCTGCTAGGTCGGAGAGTGGCTAATCCATTGCAGAGAACATCGCGATAAGAAGCCTCCACAGAGCTGGCAGCAGTGGCAAAATTGTGAGTGGAGAGTCCTGCCCCATGGGGCTGGACACTCGTTATTTCCACCTGTGCAGGGATACTCGTATTTGTATACAAATACAAATGCCCGCATCTCTATTCAGAGGCAGTTGGATAGTTTGACAGCCACCCCAGTCCAGAAAAGTGCTTCCCAGTCATTCAAACCACAGACACCATGTGAGGTTGCAAATAACACTCCAACAGTCTTCTCTCCTCTTACTGAAGCACAAGTAAAAATTCGTTCGCTGTGCCTCTATATTGTTTCCTTCTCAGCTCACAGCAGAATGACACCTGAACGTTGGGAAATACTTTGCTTAAAATGTATGAATTCTAGATTTTTGTCAATGAACGTTAAGGCAGTAATCAAAACAAATTATATATACTTTATATGTAGTCTTGGCCTTGAAATCGCCAAATGCAGTGGCATCAATTCTTGGTAATGTTTGGAGGAAAAATCAGAGCTTAGAATAACTACTTTTCTGCATCAGAACTCTCTGAATCCTGCAGCCATTAGAGATTCTGTGTGCTAGAGTGAAAAAAATAACAAAACACTTTTCCAGATTAAAAAATGACAACATACAAAACAAACAAATTTGGCAATTAGGTATGGGGGAAGGGGGAAGAAACAAATTGAAACTAGGAGGATATGCTTGAAATTCTTTATTCTCCACACTTCATTTCTGATCTCAGTGTTCTGATAAGCCATTTATCAGGAAGTTGTTAATGTTTTAGGAGGCGTGGCACAGCTAAGCATTCCTGGCTCAGAGTACCCTCGGAAAGACTGAGGGTGCAAGTTTTCTACCAGCAGAGAAAAGGGAAGTGGCAGAAAACGTCACTTCAGTAGTTGCTGGAGATCTTCTAAAAATGCCATTATGCTGATGAATTTTCCAGTCTGCTGTGTCATCTGCTGCAAGCTTGATTTAAAAAAATAAATAAAAACCAAACACAAACACACAAAGCAAAGGTAGGCAGGCGGCAAAGCAAGCTTCGCTGCCAGAGGCTTCAATGTAAAGGTCAAAAACTCAGCCTTGTTTCCATTTTAATTTTATTTCAACCTTCACAATGATATAAAAACCCACACATTGCAAAACGAGGTAAAAAGGCCACAAGGCGCCGTGGATGTGTGATTTTCAAAGGAGGTATCCAGTAAAAAATAATTTCATGACGACAAAATCAGCCTCATTCCTTTTTTAACCCCCTTCCCCTTCTAAAAAAGTTTGGAAATCCTAACTGAGGTGTTTGTTTCAGAGCTTTTCACATCTCAGATGCATTAATAAAAGGACACGGAAGGTCAAGGACCGGAGCTGGCAAGGACGGGAGCCCTTGTGGCTCTCTAATGGAGACTTCAGACTGTCGTACTTTGACAACAAGCGCTGCATTAATGAAAATGGAAACACACTTCACCCTCACCTTTTAAAGGAGGAGGTGATGGAGAGCACTTTAGAGGGTGATTTACATTTATTTATAAAAAGTGCACCCTTTGTTAGCAGGAGTGCCTGAATGGCGCAGGTGACAAAGTAAAGTTTTGGTGAAGTCGCTGTTCCTTGGTGATGAAAGGGGATGGGGTGGGATGTTGACCAGAACTGGCCTTTTCACCCCAGAGAGCCCAGATGAAAGCTAGCCTTTTTAAGCTACCAACTTACCCTACCTGTAGGGCCCCATTTCCACTCCAGGACTCTGTAGCCTATTAGCTTTGATCCGGTTGGTTTGATTGTCAAAAAACGCCAGGTCCAGATTAGCTTGTACAGTGCTTTCACCCCCCCCCCTTTTGGGTAACATGTTCTGCCGCTGTGATACTCGTCCCCCTTCCTCTATCAGCAGTCATACCCACTTTCCCCATTTCCACTTAAAGGCAATCCTAACTTCTCCCCTTCCCCACAACTACAGTGGTGCCTTCACTTAATCCATCCCAGAAGATGTTCGTAAGTCAAAACATTTGTAAGTCAAATCAGCATTTCCCATAGGAATGCACTGAAACCCGATTAATCCATTCTGACTGGTTTTTGTTCTTATGTCAAGGCACGGTTTGTAAGTCGAAGCATTCGTTCCCCTAGGAACAAATGCAAAACAGGTTAAGCCATCCTCTACCACTAGGGGGATAATTTTTCTTCTTTTAACCTAAGATGAACTTAGGTTTAAAAAAGGGCAGGAAAGGAGGGAGGGAGGGAACAATGGGGAAAAGAGGAAAGAAAGAAAGAAGGTCATCACTGGGGCACACAGACCCCTCAGACAAAGTTTTGTGCTTTTAAGCACAATAACAGAAAAGACAGAGAGAGAGAGAGAAGACAATGGGGGAGAGAGTTTGGGGGTCTAAAACACATTTTAAACCCACACATTCTAAACCCACACCTTTTACACCAACACATTTTACAACAACACATTTTAAACTAAGCAACTTTTAAACAAAACATATTTTAAACCAAACCAAGTTTAAACCCACCTGCCAACACCTTTTAAAACAAAAGAGAGGTCACTTAGCTTTAGAGGCCAACAGCCAGAGAGACTTTTGCAAGCAGTTTTCTGATCTTAAAACCAATAGCCAGCACAGAAACATAACCCCCCCCCACCTAGCCACCTAGCTCAACCCCAAGCTGCAAAACCCCTGTACAGTAAAGACAATGTACTCACCCAGAAAAGGCAGTCTCTCTGTTTTAAAAAAGAAAGTCAAAAATCCAAAAATAAAAAAAGCTTAAAAAATACAGTCCGTACAGTACAGTACCAGCAGTAGGCACTCCGAAGTCTGTCTCCATATCCAGACTCTCTAACCACTGGGGTGAGTGGGGTAGCAGACAAGCAGCCTCTTCGCTGGCCAACGGTTAACTGAAAGTTCGAATTTCCTGCCTTCCCTGCAGTTTTTTTTCATTCGTAAGTCAAAGCTCCGTTCGCAAGTCAAAGCAAAATTTTACGAATGGAGCTGTTTGTAACTCAAGATGTTCGTAGGCTGTGATGTTCGTAAGTCAAGGCACCACTGACTCTTAATAACAGCAGAGCTGGAAGAGAAGTGTTTTCCTTGTTTGCCAGAGCTGGGCAATGGACAAAGATGTGCCACAATGAGAATAACCAAAAGCTACATATTGCCTTTGAGTTGTCCACTCCTGGTTCATGAGTATGGAGTTGTGTCTGACTGTTAGCAATTTCATCTCCTGTAGTTATGAAGTACAAGACAGAGTTTCATTCCAGCACTCAATGGGCAAGGGGACTCATGTGGGCAAAACAGTCTCTAGGGTTCCTTGGTCCAGACCATGGGTTATGTAATATGTACAGCCCACCTGTTTTTCCAGAACAGAAAAGTCCCTGGTGCCTTATATTAATTTAATATCAGTAGCAATAAAAACCAACCAGTTGAAACCTGAACCAATCCAACTGAAAAACAGACAAGAAGCAGAGTCATTGCAGGGGATAAATAAGTCTAATTACAATTAAGATGTATAACAATTTGTTATCAGATTATTTGTTGGGAAAATAACCTGACATCGAACACCTAAAGGATAATAAAGATGGCTCAAGTGTGGGAAGGCTCAACAGTGATACAGGAGAAAAAGGCTCCATCACTGCAGGCACTCGCCTGAAATGGAAGAAATCAGAAGTTTGTAAATTTGCAGTAAAGCACGGATAGCCTCAAATTGCTTTACAGCAGCAGTAACCAGGATGATCAATATCCAAGGTGGCCCCATCACTCACTGTCCTTTCCTCTCGATTTCTGAGTTGCCATCATAGTGAAGAAACAGCAACAACAAAAAGATAAGAACTCGGTTATATAAACAAGTCACAAATACTTAATAGCTATTTTGCTTCATTATGAGCAGAGAAAGATACTGTTGAAGTGCTTCCTAAGTGACGTACAGTGTAAAGATGGAAAGGGAAGATTTGACCTTGACCTGTGGAGATGGAGATGTGATCCTGAAATCCTGTCCCACTTGCCTCAGAAACACCATAGCGGATCCCTTTCCAATACCAGAACTCTAACATCAGAAAGGGGGAAAGAGATACCGTATTTTTCAGTGTATAAAACAACACTTTTTCCTAAAAAAATTAGGGGGAAAATTAAGGGTCGTTTTGTACATGGACGGAGGCAGAGGCAAAGGAGCACACGCTCAGGCACCTCTTGCTGTCGCCACTGCACATTGCCTCCTCCAGTGCGACTGCCAGGGCTCACCTCCAGCTCACGTTGCCTCTGGTGGTGGAGGCAGCAGCAGCAGGAGGCAGAGGTGGAGGAAAAGGAGCACTCACGCGCCCTCGGGCACCTCTTGCTGCTGCCCATTGACTGCTGCTGCTGCCGCCACCCAATTTCCTCCTCCAGAGCTCATGTCTCTGCCTTCTCCACTCCAGTGGCAGAGTCGGCAGGAGTAGGCGGAGGCAAAGGAGCAGTCATGCGCGCTCAGGCGCCTCTTGCTGCTGCCGCCGCCACTGCTGTACATTGCCTCCTCCAGTGCGACTGCTGGGGCTCACCTCCAGCTCACATCACTGCCTTGTGCCCTACGGAGGCAGAGGCAGCAGCAGCAGCAGCATGAAGAGAAGGCAGAGGCAAAGGAGCACTTGGACTCCTCTTGCTGCTGCCCAATGACTGCTGCCGTGGCATTGGTTCCTCCAGCACTCCTTTCAGTCAGGGGACAAGGTGATGACGATGACGTGAGCTAGAGGTGAGCCCCAGCAGTTGCAATGGAAGAGGTGATTGGGTGGCAGAGGCATCAGCAGCAGGAGACAGAGGCAGAGGAGCAGTTGGCTATTAACTGATCTTCCGCCTCTGGTAAGGGTCAAAATTAGGGGGTCATCTTATATATTGGGGGGGGTTGTATACATGGAAAAATATGGTATGCTGGAAGATGCTGTTGAGTGACATATTTATAGGCTACCCCAGGTCTACAAACATGTTCCACCCAGAAAAACGAGATACAGGGCCAAATTGGACATTATGGATAGCCTGTCATTAGAACTGATATCCTGCTGGCTTACTGCAAAGAAGATTGAAGCCATTCTTCATGTGCCAGAAGTCAGGCCTGCAAAGGAAGATGACCTTCTGTGCTGAATACCAATTACTATACAAAACAAGCTAATTTGCAAGTTATGGGAGATGCAAAAAGCTCCTGCTATGACTGTCACATTCAGCCATTAAAGAGTTCTCTCTTCTGCTGACAGGTCATCTGTAATGTATAGTTTGGTTCACAAATTTACACCATGCCAGGCTCTGGCACTGATAAATTTTCTCCCTTCCACAAAAAGGAATTCATTTTGTAAAATGGCAGGGGAGGGGATAATAAAAATGTAGCTACTGCTCTTACTTCACATTGGCCTAACTGGCTTCGATTTGTCAGCGGGACTGTTAAACACTAAGTAACCATTCAAGCTGATGTCAAGCTCCAGGTTTCTTGGACTGCCATTATGTCATGAGATCTGAGATAATCAAGTATGTATTTGTGAAGGCTTTCACGGCCGAGATCTAATGGTTGTTGTGGGTTTTTCGGGCTCCTTGGCCGTGTTCTGAAGATTGTTCTTCCTAACATTTTGCCAGTCTCTGTGGCCGGCATCTTCAGGGGACAGCACTCCGTGCTCTGTGCTCTGGCTCTGTGCTGTCCTCTGAAGATGCCGGCCACAGAGACTGGCGAAACGTTAGGAAGAACAACCTTCAGAACACGGCCAAAGAGCCCGAAAAACCCACAACAGCCATAATCAAGTATACTTGGGTCACTCAGTCTGGAGTCCCAGCCTGCTATGTTCCTAGAAAGGATGTTCAAATAACCGGCCCTTGAGGTTTGGGCTATCTTTTGGGTCCCTGAACGTAGCTTGTAGATGTAAAACTGCAGAACTGAGCAAGTGGGTTGGCTGGGGCATCCAGCTAGGTTTTATGAGGTGGGGATTTGAACTGCTCACTGTGTGTCTATTTGGTTAGTAGATGAAATTCCAGGTGTACATCTGTTCTCGGTGTTTCTATAGTCTCGGCGGGTTTGGTATGGGTCTTTATACTTAGCCTGGTTAAACTCCACAGGATGCCAGTCTGATTTCACATTTGCTCAGTTATTGACATAATGGTTCGCATTGCCATACATGTGTGAAGATCTCCTATGTGTTCTCCTTTCCTTCCTGGCTATTGTATATATCATATCAGCACTGGGATTTGCCTTTCAATGTCATCTACTACTACATTGTTGACCATCTTTCCTGATGACAGCTCCATGTGGCTATTAAATGAAGCGTGTATATTTGACAATGGCATCTTCGAGGACTTTTTAATGACTTGACTCTTTCTGCGGGCAGAAGTTTCCCCCTTCTCTGTTACTGGCATTTTGTCTTTCATCCCTTTTTCCAGAGTATGTGGTTGGTTTCCTTCTTTTGCAGTCACTTCATCTGTCTTTCCTTGTCCCTGCCACTGAGCGACTGGATTGTTTCTATTTTGTAGGCGCTGTTGGAAGGCATCCAACATTTGAAATAAGGGTTTAAACTGCATTTTCCGTCCTTTTTTAGTGGAGTCTTTGGAACCCCTCTTGCCTTTATTGGTCTTGTTGAGCTTGTTGTTCAATTGTTTTATGAATTTGGCAGAGTTAGTTGTCCTTTGTTTATTTGGAACATTGGTGTCCTTTTTTGTTTTGGGCTTTGCCATCTCTGCCCCTCCTCCCCATTGCCCTATATATGATTGCTCCATCAGCTGATACATAGGCAGGTGGTTGGATGAATGTGAGGGAATTCCCCTGCATAATTTCAGTGCTTTGGTACATAGTTTGTGAATGAATATAGCATGATGAAACTGTACACCAGGCTGCCCACACAAGATTGGGTTCAGTCTAGGTACCAATTTCTGCTGTGCAAGAGTACAGTCAGTTACAAATTAAGCATGGCACAACTGTGACAGGGAGAAATTTGTTTCCCACAGATATATTTATTATGCTCTACTACTTTGGCTAATTCCAGTCTCAGTTCTTACATTGTAATTCCTATTATTCCAAAATCATAGCCTGCTCTTTCAGGTTCCATAAAGAGAACACTTACTGTTGAGAATAAGTGTTTTAATTTTTTTTTATAAAAAAAATCCATGCTCTTATGCACATAAAATTGTAGGGGCTGGTTTTTTCCCCCTCTCAGTCATGCATATTATGCTCTAAACTATATTCAAGTGAATGGAATTATAGTCTGGAGAGAACCGGCAAAATTACAATACACAGCAAAGCCGTTATAAACATAAAGGCTTTATTTGTTTCTGAATTTGTCCTAAGATTTGTGACCCTCTTTCTCTTTGTAGATTAGAAATGCAAAAGAATGGGAAACAGCAAGGAAACATGGGGTTGAGGGGGCGGGATATGACCAACAAGACCAAAATGAGTGTTTTAAATTAATCTGGAAGCATGAAACACGCTTATAATCCCCTTCCATCTGTATTTGGGTTGCCTGCTTCTGCATATTGGTCACCCATGTGGCAGAATAATCCCATGGATAAGCAAAGAATTTGAAACTTCTGGACAGACTTCCTTTCTGAGAGTAAACATAAAGTATTAGCCACAGAATACTTCTAAAGTTTATTTGCGGAGTTCATTTGTACACATTCCTGAGGGGATGGTTAGGCAGCAGGGCAATCAAACGGTGCTGCTGCTCATTCAGCCGCTAAAATCACTATAATGGAGCCAGGGTCCTGCTATTTTCCAGAAGTAAAGTCAGGAGCAAAATGACATCGTTTTAAAACAACACATATCACAACATCAACAGACCCTTCCTATAACATACCTGACAACATCACTGGGTGACACCCAGCAATTATAGTGATATACACTGACGAGACCCACACAGAAGCAAAGAGGGAAGGAACGGATGGAAACTATGCATGGCGATGATGGAAGACCTTGAAAATGTCGAGATCTTGAACAGCTCTCCCATTAGGAGATCAGCCATTATTATGCTAGTGCACTTAGTTTCTTCACCTTGGGAGAAAGGTAAAGAAGTCACCTTCTCCCTCTCCCTCTTAAATGACCAGATCCTTTAGTTGAAGGAATGGATTTAATATTCCTGTTGGGGGGAAAGGATTTAAGAAACACCCCAAGTCTTGAGAAACGATGCCTGCAAGGATCTGAAGAGATCTGTTTTAGCCACAAGAGCTAGTTTTTTTGACATTTGTCAGGAGAACTCGATTCAACTCCTAATGGCCGTTCCATGCGATAGTTTTGTTGCATGTACATATTTTCTGTTCAGCATGGGATGAACATTTGTGAAGTTTCTTTGAGCAGGATAGAGGTCTATTACTAATCAGTGTAATGATCAAGTTAAATAGTCTAACGGTGCAAACCTGTGTTGAGCAACCTTGGTAAGTCATTTGTATTTCAAAGTTCCTGTTTATTAAACGTGTATAAAAGTAGCTTATTGTTATGTGACGAATGTGTTGAAGAAATTGTGATAATCTAGTCTTAAACCAGAACTAGATGTTCCAAACAGACCATATGATAAAATGTTGCAGTGTGAGGTGCTCTTGTTCAGGATTCCAGACAGCCATACATTTTCTAGGATTCTCCAGTCAGTTTCCCCTTGCCTTGTCTTCTACACAACCCAACAGTCAGTCTTCATTGAGCGGTTACCTGGGACTTTTTCTACCCTTAGGCATTCACTTCTCCCACCAAGATTTGTTATATCTCTGCAAACCCTGAGACTCTAATGATCATCCTGATACCTTCTTCCTGTACATTTTTTTTTTGCCCATATAAGGGTCTACACTGGGAGACTGAGTGGGCCACAGGATGAACAGCTGCAGCTGAGTCTAAACTTGAAGCAGAATGAGAGGGTTGACATTCCTCTATTTCAGAAAATGTTAAAAACCACTACTTGCAAACAGAGAGTTAGCAAAACAGCAAGGTAGTTCTAAACCAGTTTGTCTTCACACAGTTGTGTCTTGAAAGAGCATTTGTGTGTCTTGTTCCTCCTCACCATGTAGTATAGGAATGGGCAGCTACAATGATTTGGAGAATGCACTGGTCCTTCTGAATCCACCAGTGACCGGGATCTCCCACTGCTGCCATGCTGGGGAATTTGGGTGGTGCAACAGCTGCATGGACAGGAAAAAAATGGAATTTGCCTTTAAAACAAGCTGCACAGAAACTGCACACCTGGTTTTCCAGATGACTTACGCTCCTGGCTGCCTCCTGGAAGTACTAATCAGTTGCCAACCATGGC
Organism: Pogona vitticeps; assembly: GCF_051106095.1. Taxonomy (NCBI): domain Eukaryota; kingdom Metazoa; phylum Chordata; class Lepidosauria; order Squamata; family Agamidae; genus Pogona; species Pogona vitticeps. Next base: position 93,830,533 of record NC_135783.1, on the reverse strand, counting down.
ATGCACTTCTGTGTCACTACTGTGTTACTGAAATCCAGTGATAATGGTGGCTGGCCATCAGGGGTTGCAGAAAACAGAAAGCAGCTGCAGGCAGTCCATGGCTCAAATTTTCATCCCAGTCTAGCACAGCCTACCGTTGTTCTGGTGTAGTGCTGCTGGGTACTTCCTTACTCCCACGTTGTACCATTGGTTGCCTGCTACAAATGGGAGGCAGGGATCTCAGCAAGAAAAGTTGTCACACCCCACAGAGTAAACATTCTATATAAAGGATCTGTGGACGGATGGTAGTACTTTGGCTGAACTTTTGTGTAGTTATGTTGTCCGGAGAACTTGCCAGGAAATGAATAAAAAGAAGGCTCTCAAAGGGGTCAGAGTGAATGTTTGGGTGCCAAGCTTTCATATATACACACACCAAAACAGCTTTCACCACAATTCTCTCTCCCACAATAACCAACAGTCTATTGTATGTGTGTACCAACCCCTCTTTTTCCAGAAAACTCAAAGCTGCTCAAAAACAAAATAATCCTTCGAGATCCTTTCTCTTCATTTTTGAAAACTTCCTGCAGCTAAACTTCAGAACTTGGCTCCCCCCCCCCAATTTTTTTTTCCAGGTCCTCACCTCTACACATGCCAGAAAACTCACATATGTTGACATGGAGCCATTCGTAACTGCCAAGTTCAAGTTTGCAAGTACTCAGAGACAAAAGCGAGTGGTTTTGCCAGAATTCAGACATCAACTCTAGGGGGAAATGTCAGTATTTCCATCAGCAAATGTAGATATAAACTATAAAAATGAGGATGGAACTTAAAAATGTGCTTTTCCTATGCAGAAATCCCAGATTAGATATTTTTGAAGCAGAAGAGTTGACAGAGGGTGGGATTTTAATTGACTGTGAACAGGAATGAAATAAAATAAAATAAACCACTCCTAGAAAGCAGATGTGCCCTCTTTTCTTCATGGGTGGATACAAGTGAAAATTTCCACTGATCCACTGTCATGCAAATTTTGATAACAGTGCCTTCTCTTTTTTAATGCATGCTCTGACCCACTCAGACTTTTTTTTTTTACAGACTTTTCTATCCCAATGATTTAAATAGAGGACTTTGTTCAAGGTCTTGATAGTTTCCACAGGATTAAATGTGATCTAATACTGCTTATCACTACTTGAATCATAGCCCCCTTTACCCAAATGAAGAGTGCCATTCTATGGGTGACAATGACATGGCAAACGATTTGCTATTATCAGCAGCTCAACTGGGAAGTGAGACCAGTGGTTTTTCTCTGGTTGTTTCATAGGTAGTTGGATTTTTTTAAAAAAATCTGCCTAGTTTGTTTTTTTTTCCCTCCTGGGGGTGGTAGGGGGAGTTCAGATGGCCCACTCCTCTTTTTGAACTCCTCTTGCTTTGTGATTCCAAGGTTTTTTGAAGCTACTCATAGGATTGTGTCTATAGGCTGGGAGTGGCAAAGAGGGTCTCCCTCTACCATGGGCTCCATGAAATCCAGACTCTTGCGGCTACTTGAACTATGGAAGAGTAGGATACGAAAGAGGGTTGGGCATCTGGTTCTCCCCATCCCCATAGTCCACA